>NW_027105767.1:88847-91618 GCF_000696795.3 Halyomorpha halys
TGTTTTAGTGATCACCATCATATTTTATTTTATGTATGATTAGCGTGTAATATTTTATTTTACACATGATCACCGCGAGATATTTTATTTTACACATAAGGAATAATAAAAATGGTCGTAAGAAATTGTTTAACTGATGGAGAACTTATAACTTGAAGAAATAAAAAAATCAGTGTAACTTAGTGGAAAAAGTGAATACAAATACTGTTTCTAAAGATGCACTATATTGAAGAACAAATATATATGCTGGGATAAAGACTTTAAATTTATTTTTATTTTTCTGCTTACACAACATTAAAAAAAATACATAGCAGAATACATGTAAATTACAGTTATAGAATTTAAGCAACAAGTAGTACAATTAAGTTAACATTGTATAATTTAAAAATGAAGGTGGTCTGCCTCTAGGCACCCCTCTACTCTAGTATATATATAGGGTTCCAGAAACCGCATTTATTATACATTTATGATATCTATTAAACTAATATATATCAATTTATCGATTCCTTACGGGGCCCTAACAGATAATGTATTATATATCGATCTAAATTAGAGGATAGATATCACAGACTCCCCTGCCATGGTATACTAGATTTAATAGCGTAAACTCAAATATTGGACATCTTTTCTAAAGGTATCGACTTCACGAATCTTCATAAATCTAGATGCAGGTAGATAGATATATATGTGAGTACTCTATTTATCAAACCAAGTTTTAAAGCATAAAATAACGAAGTTTATAACAGATATTTACAAATGAAGTATACTTTAGTTTACAATACACTTTACGAACAAAAATATGTTAGATAGAAATTAATATTGATTTATATGAAATTAAGAATAGTGGGTTAACTATTTTATTCGAATATAGTTATTAATTAAATTAGTATGTTATTAGTATCATTATGACATATCTGGGCGTGTTGCGGCTGGCTTCTATCCTTCGGCTTGGATGGCCAATTCGGATGATTTATCTTCTTCTAGGACAAACTCTTTTAGATTTGCTGTGTAAGTATCTTACTGTTATCCTACGAATCGACTGCTAGTTCTACACTGTAGGCCCTCCAAATCTCTAATATCCTTTTCAAGTCTTTCTGTTCTTTGGAAGGAGAACCGGACATTGCTCAAATGTCGGTGTTCCGTTCTTTGAAATACAAGGTTCTTTCATCTTTTCTCTTGATTGATTCTCTGGGCTATGTACATGTCAAGTCCCACCCGACAGATGTTATTTGTTCAGGACCCTTGCCTGTGTCCGGCCGGTTGCTAACCTGGAAACTTTGTCAAGATTTCTTATTTCAATAGTATGTATACCCTAGAGTTCACAATTATTAATATTACATATTTAATTAAACTACATTCCTTTACAGACGAGCATTCTCAATTCATCAATGTACGTTAGCTTACAAACGTAAGCCAAAATACATAACAAAACAATGGTTCTAATTAAGGCTCTCGAATCTCTCCCTCTGAGTTCCACCATCATACCAAGCTCTACCATAAAATTTAATCAAATTTTACCACAGGTTCCCGTGTTGCAATAGTTTCATATTTCAATATAATCGTAGCTATGAATCCGGGCCCTTTTCCCCGTTCAGTGTGTGGTCAAGGGTACAGCCTAAAAGACTTAAATTACAAGTATATCCTTTGCTGATTCGGAACTTAAAGCAATAACGACTCATATGTGGTTGGTGGCTTAAAATAGTTAAATTAAAAAAAAAAATATCACGAATAAAGTTTAAATGGAGTGGAAATTATTTGCAGTAATCCACAATTTAACTTAGAGTTTTGAAACCTGACTAAAATTAAATAAATAATTTTAGTCAGTTTTAGAATTAGAAACTGCTATATGAATATTGTTTGTGTTAAAAACTTTAATATAATTTATAATGAGATTTACTTTGTATTTTTACAGCAACAAAATTCTTGAAAAGTAGAAATGAGACATAATTTAAAGGTTTATTCTAGCATTTTTCGAAATGACAACTCATAACTGGATATAAAAAAACAAACTTATATTTACTCATAACAATGAAAAATTAACGTAAAAAAAAATCATCAAAAGATTTTCAAATGTAACGTATTTTTAACCGTCAATCCCCTATACTTCTCCATTGCATCCTTTCAACCCTTATTTAAGTTAAAGAGAAGGGTTTTAACCGAGGGAAGGGTTAGTACATGACGTATGTTCGAGGGAATGGAGTTCCAGAGATATGCAGCTCGGGTAAAAAAACGATTTATCAAACGCAGCAGTTCGGTGAGGTGGAGGATAGATGCCAGATAAACGGGATCTGGTAGCACGGGACTGAACTGAGAATTTGAATTGCAGGTTTTCTAGGATATAGGAGGGGCGCTGAGTACTAATTACTTGGAATAGAAAGGAAGCTAGGAAATACTGACATCGGAAGGATGGATAGAGCCACTTCAGCTCGGCGTAGTACTGGGTTATGTGCGTATCTCTGCTGATCCCGAAAATAAATCGTACTGCACAATTCATAAGACCGTTAAGTTTAGATTCAAGATTACCTGAGAGTCCATCATATACCTGGCAGCCATAGTGGGGGGAAACAAGAGAGGAAACTAAGGTATGAAAAGCCAAGGAATTTCTTACAACTTTAATTACAACTACAACTACAACCACAACAACTACTACTGCTACTGCTACTGGTGGTGGTGTTGGTAGTAGTAGTAGTAGTAGTAGTAGTAGTAGTAGTAGTAGTAGTAGTAGTAGTAGTAGTAGTAGTAGTAGTAGTAGTAGTAGTAGTAGTAGTAGT
>NW_027105767.1:92043-93368 GCF_000696795.3 Halyomorpha halys
TGTTGTTGTTGTTGTTGTTGTTGTTGTTGTTGTTGTTGTTGTTGTTGTTGTTGTTGTTGTTGTTGTTGTTGTTGTTGTTGGTTGTTGGTTGTTGTTGTTGTTGTTGTTGTTGTTGTTGTTGTTGTTGTTGTTGTTGTTGTTGTTGTTGTTGTTACTATAGTTGTACTTGTTATAGCAGCAGCAGCAGCAGTAGCAGATGGTCTAAACTTTTTTACTATTGTTGTAACAGCCAAGGACACATAAAAACTTAGTAATTGTTGTTTTACCTTAATAAACAAATGAAATTACAGCAAGGGGAAGTATCGTGAATAATAAAGAAGCCGCTGTTTCAGCATGTTCCAAATATGATTAATTTCAATTCGAAGTAGGGTTTACATATATGATGGGAACATCGCGACCTTTTTTTTTGTAAGTACATTATTCATCAACATGTAACTATGTTTACTTGAGGTAGACTCTATTTCTATTGGGAGGGGGTCCCTAAAAGCAATGAAATAAAAATATAATATTCGAAGGCTTCTTAATGTATTTTATTTTTTTGGACATATCTTACTCATTAATAATAAAGCCAGGTGTAGATTCTCCCCTTAAACTACTATAGCAGTTAGCATTGTCCATCTCTCTAGGATGAAATATAACCTGTCCAGTTCCATAAAAGAGAGAAGGCCCCAGGGGAAGCTTCGTCAATGTCAGTGCTCCTGGGATGCTCCTCTTGATAAATTGTTCTCTGCCCTTCTTCTTATGTACGGTAAAACGTGTAAGTCTTGTATCCTGTCCAGATTTTCTTGCATTTTATTCAGCAGGACCATCAAGGAAATATGAACAAATGTTATTAAAATGAAATTAAATTGAAAAAAAAAAAGTGAAGGAAAAAATATTGAAAAATGAACACGATAGAATCTACTTGAGGTTCAGTAGGCAACCGAATAAGAATTTTGTAATAGTAGAAATATTTTTTTCCCGAGGAGCAGTGAGATATTAAAATATAATATATACATATATAATCAACAGAAAAATTTCAAATTATGATGAAGATGATCAGAGTTAGAAGTGGGTTAAGTTACTTTAAAAAAGTCTTTAAAACTATCAACTTGGACAGCCCTGATGAAGCTCTATAAATTTGTAAAAAACGTCGGAAAATAAATAATTGTTAACTATTTTTGTGTCTCTTTCGGCCGCAACCCTGAGCATCTTCATAATATTTTTTTTCTTTTTGATAGATTTATTTATTGATAGATATTACAATCTGCCAAATAGTTGTGGGCAATAGGTAATATTGATGAATGATCTCATACATACTAAAATAAAAAAAATAAAATAAATAA
>NW_027105767.1:93528-104552 GCF_000696795.3 Halyomorpha halys
CTATCTGTATGAAAAATAAATAAATAAAATAACATAATGATAAAATAATATATACAATATTTACAGAATCGACCTGAGGATCCCTGAGCCCACTCTATCCACTACGTGTGAGGGGTAGAGCAGAGCTCAAGAGATCCCAGCGCATCCCTCTCGCCGCATCACTGGTAATGAGCCAGTGGAGGCTAAGCAAGTTTCATAATATTAAAATATGAGTGTTTCGCTCATCGAGTATACACTACAGTGGTATAGTGTTTAGATTTCCCAACAGTATTTAGCCACATTTAGCTAATAACTTCTTTTTTTACTTTCACGTACTTATATAAGAAATATATAGCAAGGGATTTTAGAATTAAAATCTAGGAATTCTACTTTTCAATGGAAATACACGTTTTGAATAACCAAGTCTCGCAAAATGATGGTCTGTCTATACGTCTGAATGCGTTTTCTGCGTGTGTAACTGCCTAGTTCAAAAATAAAAAGCTGTTTGGAAATGAAATTACATATTTAAGACCGCTGTTTCAGCAACTTTTAAAATAAAATCGTGTGTCACTTTATTAAATAGATTTTTCACATTTTTTTTGATTTTTTAAAAATCAGCTGTAAAAATTCCAGTATGTAAAGGGTACTGTTATATCAGCTAGGTTGAAATAGGTTTACCAGGCTTAAATGCCGAATTATCCAAAAATCCTCTTCTAAAGTACTTAATAAATAAAATTAAATTAATTAGAAATGATTAACTGTTTTGCATTGTTAATAGTAATAAAAATATATAAACATGAACTGTAAAAGAATTTTATATTTACCTTAACGAGAAAATTGAAAAATAAAGACAGCAATTTAGAGACAGTCGAGCGTGTCCGATCACTTCCGATCGCAGTCATATGTATACGGCTTTGTTAATTTCAGGCAGAGGTGTTTGCGATCTTGTCAGCAGCTTTATGCCCTGAAGTCACTAGCTGTGCTAGGACTGGCATCACCATCTTTTCAGATAGTCTCTCTGCCCTTCAAGCCTTGGAGTCACCTAAAGTCACCTCTAATTTGGTAAGAGAGTGTAAAATAGCCTTAGAATCATTAGCGTGCTTAAAGAAGCTTCGGCTAGTGTGGGTCCCAGGACACAAGGGAATCACAGGTAATGAAAAAGCTGATCAGCTTGCAAGAATCGGGGTTGAGCACCCTCCTATAGGACCAGAACCATTCCTAGGCATCTCTAAAAGGCATCAGAGAAAAGTAGTTCTTGACTGGACATGGCAGAAAACAGGTAAGGAGTGGAGGGACTGTATAGGGCTGAGACAGGCCATGATTTAATAACTAAACCCTCTACTTCTAAAACTAAGTGGCTGCTAGGCCTAAACGGAAACGAACTCCGATTATTAATAGGAGTCCTGAGAGGTCACTGCAGACTTAAAAGACATCTTAAGATATGTGGAGTAGTTCACGATGAAACCTGCTGCTTATGCGGACAGGCCACAGAGACTTCCTTACATTACATAGCATATTGTGGTAGGTTTGCGTCACTGAGATACAGGCTTTGAGGCTCTGATAGAACTACAGGAAAAGAGGCTTCCTCTATAGATTGGGAGTCACTTTTGACACACTTGAGTCACAATTTTCATTAGAAAATAAAAAAGGTTTGATATAGAGGAATAAGATATATTAACGAGCCATTCCATTGGGTTGTCATGGGGATGGCAAAAAGGACCAATAGGCCCACTTGCCGGACTTGCCCCCCCACCATTACCATTACCATTACCAGTAGATTTTGTTAAACTGATGTATTCTAAGAAGAAACAATATTAATACTCGTTATTCGTACCTCGAGAAACCCTAAAATACGGATTTTTATAACACTGAAAAAATAAAAATTTAATGTTTGAAATGTTTGCCTTCTGCGTGCACCGCACCAGATTTTCGTTACGTGTACCAACAACCTTTGGAAAAAAATGCTCCCAGCTAAACATAGTTTAAAGGTGGAGCGACTATGCCATACTCCCGTACATACATCCCGTATAATGTAGCAACTATTAAACGGGTAAGATGTTTTCAGCATTCTGTAGTAGTGGACCATCCCAATGTTATGTTTCAAGATCCAGACTTTTATAAAACTCGTTCTTTACTTGTAATTCGTGAAATTCTCCCAGTATATAAAAAAAACAACAACAATATTTTAATACTATATTTCAAAAATAATATTTTTAATGCAGATGACGGTAAGGATTTTTTTTAATTTAAACTTTTTTCTAATAATATTTATATGCATATATATGTATATTGCGATTCATGTATACACTAAACACAATGTAATAAAATTATATGCTTGCTTAAATTACTGTTTGCAAGAATCGCTACATATTCAAGTCTGTTATATATATGTTAACTAATTATTTATGTTTTAAAAAGATAAAATTAAAATAGGGCGTTAAGCCCTCTGATTTTGGCTTTCAGGCTAAAGTTGAGTTAGACTGGTGTCTTAGCTTGAATCAACTTCGGACTTTCTTCACTTCCAAGTTGCAGGAAAGTTGTTTAACTAAGTTAAGGGCCTCGTAAAGGGAATCAAATACTCTCCACCTATCTAGGCTAAGAGTATAAATCACTAATGGCAGGTATATATGTGTGTTTGTGGTTGTAGGAAGGTTATTTCGTTTTTAATATTTGGAAAATAAAAACACCAAGGAGGATTTGTCGTGAGAAGGTAAAATAATGTCACTTCTGTTTGAGGGAGCATGGAGAACCCTATGATAAATAAGTTTAGGTAATGAAGATAAGGAGCAGTTTAACTTCATGAGAAATATTTGAATAAGACTGGAATATGAAGATTCTGCCCACGGCAGTTGTGTTTGTATTTATAAGTGAGACCAACAGTACAAATGTAATGTTTGTGAGCAAAAAAATGTTTAGTTCACATTAAATCATATATGCATTTGAGTACATGCATGTCTACAGAATCCAAAGTAATTTTATTTATTTTTTTTTTTTTTGAAAAACTAATCTGATTGATAATTGTAATTAGTATGACTGAAGAAGTTCCTATATTTGTTTTCAGATTAAAATACGTAAAGAAATACTACTAAAAATAGTAGTTTTTATGGTATTGTCCAAAATAAATGCACAAAATATAACTCCAGTATATTTATTAAAAAAAAATTGGTGTTTAGAAAACTGTATCTCGGAAAATATTAAACGAAAATAGTTCAACTACAGCTAAAATTTTGGCAAATTTACTCTATTTTAAATTTTTATGTGTATGGTACTTTTTATAGTATGTTATGTAGTCTTCACGATATTGAGCATTGATTAAAAATAAGTGAAAATTTTGATCTGATTTGTTTAGTGATAGAAACCTCCTGTTTTGAGTTCTGGAATAGATCAATATATAATGATGAGAGATAGTTGACCATGGATAAATTATATGAGGAGAAGATGGTTGGGGGTGCGGTCAAAATATAAAATAAATAAGTTCAAATACATTATCAGGGTTGAGAACAAAGCACAAGATAACAACCATTGAATATAAAAAATAAAATAAAAATGACATAAAGTAAATAAATTAATAAAATTAAAGAAATGAAAGAAGTCGAAAATAAAATTAATATATAGTTAATTGATTAAGTAAGTAAGTTAATTGAATAACATAATTAAGGAAATAAAATACAAAATTGAATTTATATAATGCAAAGGAATAAGAGTATTTTAGTTTATTAATAATTTAAATATTATAATTTTGGAAATAAAAAATATAATTGAGAGAAAGAAAATATATGTAACTAATGAAATATATATCCAAAATATTAGATCAAGAAACAAAATATGAAGTTAAGTTAGACGAAAGAATTGAATAGAAAACATAATAAAATATGGTGAAAATGACTACTGACGTGAGTAAGGAAAATTAAGAAAAGAATAGAGAAGGAGAGGGGGAGGGGTAAAAGAAAAATAGAGAATAAAACATAAAACGCATCTACTGGAAGCAAATCTGACAGCCAAGTAAGCTCCGCGCCGCGAACGGCCAGACTCAGAATTAAAAAAATACGTTACGAAGATGACGGGGTATTTTGGAGGAAACGTTACACGCCAGTAAAAAATAAAAAGTACAAAATATTTAAAATAAGAAAGCGTGAAAGAGGGTGACGACAAATGGTTATAGAACTGTGAACAAAAAATTTTTTATTTATTTATTTTTTTATTTATTTTTTTTATTTATTTGTTGATATTTACAACTGTATAAAAAAATACAACCAGTAAATTTGATCATAATGACATATGATATGATACAGGATGTAGAGAAACTACCCAGTACTAGAACTCTAAAACAGTTTACAATATAAGGTCACGAGGCCATCTTCTTTTCAGGCGCCTTGGAGGATTGCCAGGAATGGAAGAGGAAGCAAGGTTAGAAACGAGTGGGTTTGGGTGGTTAGGGAGTTTATTATGGAAGGAATAATATCGGGTTCGGGCTAGATCGGTTACATAAGGAACAGTGAAAAAAATTACGTTACAAGGATGACGAAGTTACCGGAAGATGACAATGGGTTATAAGTATTTGGATATTTAAAAACTGTTAAAAAGAGGAAATTAAATAAGTTATTTCAACTTATATGTGTTATATTTTGACTGCACCCTCCAACCATCTTCACCTCAGATCAATATATAGTTTCCAAATACACTTAATACTCCTTTTGTACATTCCAAATACAAATTTGAAACCTTTTCAACAGAAATTGTCAAGTGTTGGAAAAATACATTGTTCTCAAAAAACGTAATCTGGAACTGTAAAGGAACAAAATAACAAAATTGGAAACATTTAATGGGAAAACTTTTTACTTCTGATACAAGAAAATGAATAAAAAAAGAAAAAAAGTGAAATCAATTCATTGTAAATGAAGATGAACAGTTCCAGTAACACAAAGTTTTCTTTTAACATTTAAGATGAAATATACTTTCATACACATATTGTTATATGCCTAAATTTGCACAATCTTTTAAATTTTACTAACTTATATTAAACTTATACTTTCATCATTATTTAGGCTAACTGTAGTACATAAAGAGTTATTGGCTATAGAACTAAAAATATAATTTTGAAAAAATTCACGCCCCTAGGGAATTATAAACTTCTCACTATTGTATTTTGCACTTAGTTTTACCTTAGAATCCACTGAAAGAAATTAGTTTACAATTACTTCTAGGTTAAGTTGTAATTTTACTGGACTATAAGGGGTAGCCAGGACTTTAATTAAAGTTTCGGGGCTGCGGTTGGGTTTATCTCCGACATAAATTCTACGCCGCAAGTTACAGACACTGCGTCACCCGCTTGGAACGGAACAGCTAATAAGTTAATTTGTATCTACACTTGATTCGACAAATGGCAGTTCATATTTGAATTTACCAAACCCCCATTAACCCTAGATTGCCTTCGTCACGTGTGTGAGACAATAGGTTTTTTTTAAATTATTTATTTATTGATATTTACAACTTTATTAAAATTTATATAGCCAGTAAACTTACTGCCACGAGACAAACATATGGAGAATGTACCTATTGATAGAACTCCAATAATATTTCTAGAGAAGATCTCGAGGCAATCTTCGTTTTGCTTTCGTAATTGTGTTTTACGAACAATTATTTTTTTTGTTTTAAACAAGTGTAAAATTAAAAACCGAGTAATTTTATTTTTATTATTTTTTTTTTATACGAGAATGGGATCATGTTGATAGTGGGTATCATATCTGATGAACTTAATCTATTTTACAGATTTTGAGCTTATTTTCCTTCCCTAAGGGATCTCTTCTTCACTGTTCATTATTTATTCATTTGCAAAAAGAAAAATCATTCCCATAATTCTCTCTAAAGGTTGAAATGTTATTGAATTCACCAGTCCTAATTTTTAGAGTATTTTTTATATCACACAAAAAAAATTATTATTCGGTAAGTGAGGATGTATATTGCGTAATGTTTAGCAAAAACGAAATTATGGGTTATACCAATTTCCAGGGTAGTCTTAATGAATCCCTGATTGAAAATGTGATATGGGACCAGGGATATGTCCCGTGCATCACGACAAATCCCATTAGCTCTCCACTGCAGGATTTTAACCATTTATTATGGATTGTTTAACATTTATTAAAAGATAAATTTTGCTTTCAATGTTTTAAACTTAATTTTTGAAAATTTATTCTAAACTGAATTCCTTGATTTATAAATTCTTCAATGTTAGAATATTATTATTAATATCCCAAAAAACAAAAAAACATGCATCCCATTGTGGCCGAGCTTGCTAGAACAAGAACATCTGGAATATGCGGGTTATATTTTCGCTAGGGTAGATTTTTATGAATATTGCACTGGTCCCGAAAAATCAATTTTCCCATTCCCAGTATGGGATCTACATAAATTAGTTCGATGTAAGTCTCGAGACAAATACATTTTTACGATTATTTAAATATTTTGTACAGTTCACTATTCGTATGATTCATTTTAAGCCAAAATGGAGATTATGTTCATATATGAATCATGGATTTATTCTGTTAGAAGACGAATCGTATTAAATAATAATATATAACTGTATAAATATATACACAGTATTAAAAGAAAAATAAGTGGAAAAGATGGACGAAAATTGTTTATTTGTGCCGACATTTCGACCTGATTTTCAGGTCTTAATCAAGGCTATAAAACAAAAAGAGATAAAAACCATCATTCAGAGAAAAATAAAAATAAGAAGAAATAATAGGCTAACAAATTTGGAAATATACATAAAAATGCATTGAAAATAAAAAATAGTTGATTAATAACCATGTCATTAGACAGTAGTAGATTAATAACAATGAAAGATGAAATATAATATTATATAGGTAAGGAGATATTTATATGAAAAGATATGTAAGTAATGTCTAAAAACCTGAAAAATAATTTAAATCAACTTATTGAATTATATGAAAGAAAAATGATATATATGATACAATGTATAACTCATGTAATATATGAAGACCTGAAAATCAGGTCGAAACGTCGGCACGAATGAATAATTTTTTTTTAAATTATATTATTTCAAATTCTTGAGACAAGGTAATTATTTATTAAATAAATCAAAAATTCACATCCATTTCTGTCTCAACACTTTTCACCAGTCCAACGTTTCGGCCATTCCAGCCATCTTCAAGGAAATCTTCAATACAATTTCCTCCTCACATTAATTAAAAGTTTCTTTTGCAGGCTATTCTGCCCAGGTCATTTTCTTTATTATAAGTTAAAAGCCTATTTATTTAAAATTTAAAATCATTAACATTTAATTTTCCTCTATAAGATTATCAACAATTAATATTATAATAACTTATAATAAAGAAAATGACCTGGGAAGAATAGCCTGCAAAAGAAACTTTAATTAATTAATTAATGTGAGGAGGAAATTGAATTGAAGATGGCTGGAATGGCCGAAACGTTGGACTGGTGAAAAATAAAGTGTTGAGACAGAAATGGATACGAATTTTTGATTTATTTGATAAAGAATAATTTTTTTGTTTATTTCTGTACTTAACGCACCCCGACCATCTTCTTAACCACTTCTTCATCTACCGCAAGATTTTTACTGAAATAAGATTACACACATTATGAGCGCATGTGGACTCCGGAAGGCTAACACGACGGCTACAGGTAACAAATAATAATTATCTGCCACACCCGGATTCGAACCAGGATCCTTGGAGATATTAGTCCATTGTCTTACCAATGAGATGCCATCTCCCTCCATCCACAGTATTAATCCTTGTTTATTTATTATTTTTCACTAAAATACCGACTAATAGTTATTAATTTAAACACTCTTATACGGAGTTATTATTGAATCTTTTTTTTTTTCAGAATACTACTTTGGAAGGCTATTGAGGGAAAAATATAAAAAATAACTTGGAAAGAGAAAGTAAGGGTGGGCGACTCCAGGAAAGTTCTTACTGCTTAAGCTACACGGCTCCTTTTGTTTTGTTGTTATTAGTTATTTCTGAAGAGGGGAGTCGGTTCGTTATAGCGGATTCATCAAAACTTCTTGTGACATGAACCGGTTTAGACTAGATTGTTTGTAATAGTAAAAGACTGAGAAACTTTGTGAAAGGCTGTTTAAAATCTTCCTTGGAAAGTTGCGATTTAAATTTAGAACAGCGATAATTTTCAAGGCCAGGATTATATGTTTGTCATCATCTGGAACCCTTTAAGAAAAACATGCAACAGCATTTATCTTAAAATATCGAAAACTATCATATTAATAATTATTTATAATAACCAGCCAGTTATTTTTATCCATACATATTTTATAAAATCGATAATAGTATTCTTTATTTATCCCGGGATTGATCTCTTTTTAATAATATACAGGCGTCAAAATTAGGCTCTAGAGCCTTGGAGTAAAGCACAAAATAAAAATGAAAATAAAACTTTTATAAAAAATTATAAAACTTCATAAAATATAATAAAATAATGAATTTGAAAAGATAAAATTGAACAACAATAATGAACGGAACATATAAAATAAAACCATACGCCATATCATAAAACATAAGGTGACTAACTTCTGATAATAAATAAATAAAAAAAATGATAAACAATCAAATGCAATTAAACTAAAAATAATTAATGAAAAGATACAGTTTCTACTAATATTCATATTTATAAGTATAAACGAAAATCTGAAACAAATAGAGAAAATAGATAAACCTTATCTGAAACTTTCAATTGTTATTCTTCCGGAATTGGTTGAACAGAAGGTGGTCGAAGGTACGGGATTTGAAGGTTGGAAGGGTATTAGTCACAAATAAACACATTCATAATGACCTTAACTCCTTATTTGTTGCTGATTTAGCGTGAAATAGGCATACCTCATTTCATTCCAAAATCCATATTAACCAAAACCCATTAATTCTTAATCTCTCATTCATAACAATCCCAGATAATCATTCGAGGCGTTTGAAAAAAAAATGGACACGGGATCTTATAATTTAAAGCAATTATTGAAGTAACTACCATTGGGTTGTCCCTTCCCAGGATTATCATGTGCTCTAAAACATTTATAGCATTTACTTGTATTTTCTTTTATATAGTTGTAAATTTTAATGAATAAATAAAAATTGATAATACGAAAAATGGGTATTAGGTAAAATATTCGGTTACCCGCTATTATGTTTTTCCTCCATTTTCTTAAAATATTTTCAATTAGTTCCATCAAATTATGAAAATGTTAAAAGAAGAGTTGAGGAATCTGTCGTTTTCAAATTTTCCTGTTGTAAAAGTTTTAATAATTGATTATAACTTAACTGAAATAAAATACGACCTATTACATATAATCCGTCCGTAATCCCAGGAAGTTTCTTTATATTTATATTAATTTTACTTTAAATATCGCAAATCACAAAATAGCCAAAGCTTCTGTTTTAATAATAACATCTAACATCTTTTTATTATATATTTTTTCCAGTTTGCTCCATGCAGATCTTTCGTATATTCGTTGATTATGTCTTTCCATCTGGTTTTTGGCCACCTACGTGGTCTCTATCTATACTGGCATTCAATGTTGTGTAGAGGCGTCCAGATGGATTACTTCGAGTCAAATGTCCCACCTACCTTAACCTCCTTGCCTTCATATCATGAGACATTGATTGACCAGTCTCTGCAAGTAGTTCACTGTTCGTTCTTCTCCTCCATGTATGCTCTGATCCCAGATCGCTCCTGTACGGAATATTTACCGTTCAAATCTCTCGATTATGCTCTCTAGAGCCCAGGTCTTGCAGCTGGCATTGTACATTCTTAGTTTCAGCTTTGTAAAGATTTTTCGGAATTTCAGTATTCTTGACAAAGAAAATAAGACTCTGTTCGCACTTGTTATGCACTGGAATGATGGAAATACTTTCGGAAATGATTTGCTATCCACGCAGACCATGTCTAACATCTTATACTCCGAAATTTCCAATTTTTTTACTTTAATTTGTCCACTTAAATTGGTGGGTTTGTCCTACTATACTACAGCGAAACCCACATGTAGATGGGAGGATTGATAGGTTTTTTCTTGGCAGTTGTGGTTCAGTTAGGGGAGATATGTACAACGTTATTGTTATAAAAGATTGAAATAATCTTATGAATATCTTAGATTAAAAAAAAAGCAGCATTTTTCACTTGACCTGGAAAGTAGAAACCTTTAAAATATTCAAAGGAAGGAAAAGAGTTTTCGGAAGTTACCTTTCCGAAGTGGAAGTGGGCCTAGAGAAGTTTTGGAAAGCTCTACGTGCAACCCCTATACGATCCCTTGCAGTATTCCTAAAACAAACCACTCGCAAGGGTTCATTTGAATTCAAACTGAAAAAATATATATATATAATAAAGGAAATAAAAGCAATTTAAAATCTACAAAACAAAACGATACTTTTAAAATTCTTTCTTATATAGAGTGACTCGATTTTTTAGATACCTGATACGATTGATAAATTATTAAAAAATACATTCTGTTCCAGTATTTAAATAAGTGAAAATATTTTTATTAAAATTAGAATTACCTTTTGATTTTGTTTCTTCTTAATTTTTAATAATTAGATTATTAGAAATATTGGCGAATTCAGTTTTTATATCATTATTACTTGAAATTTCGAGAATACAGAATATGAAACGATAAATACATTTATGATTTTCATGAAAGATTTATTGTTTCTTAATTAATAAACTAAGTTTAACGCAGAAAAAATACAGGAAAATGATATTGTTAAACTTATGTTCAATTTACTTGAGGGAAAAAATTAGAATTTTTTTAACATTTAAGATTGATTGAATCTTGCAATGAAGTTTCTCTCAGCCGAACTTCTCTTTAAGCCTCTTTCTCTATTTCATTTTTTTTTTTTAATTCGACCATTGAATATGGAATCATCATCTTTTTTTTTTTTTTTAATTTTCTGTAGTCTTCCATTCCATTTTTATTTGACCTGTATCAATTATTTTTAAGTGATCTTTACATCATTTCTAGGACCTCTTATAGGATTAATATCTTAGAATTATAT
>NW_027105767.1:105041-109331 GCF_000696795.3 Halyomorpha halys
AATAATTGAAGAATGGAATATGGTCCGGGTGCGGTAAAAAAGAAACTCAAATAGTAAATAATTATACTATTTTTATTGAGCCAACGTTTCGCCCCACGTTGCAGGGCTTCGTCAGGGCTAAAAAAGATACAAAAACTATAGTTACAAAAAGGAAAAAAAGAAAAACATAAGTGGAAAATAACAGGGGTATAAAATGAAAAGTAAGACATAATAAGAACAATTAAAGGTTTTAAATAGTAAATGAAAAGGGTAATAGTAACAGATAGATATATGATATATAATGTCAGTTGGAAATTTAGCGTTTTATGTTTTGTCTTGTCGTATAACTACCATGTCAACCTTTCGTCATAAATGAGTCCTAAAGAAGTTAATAAGTTACAGTATTTGTTTGTGGTATAAGAAGGTTGTCTATGGAAACTGCAAGACAGGTTTTGTACCATAGAGTATATACGACATACATTGACTTGCCACGGTTAATCTTTATCTTCCATTGTGTGCACCAGGTCTGTATGTTATCTAGAATATGTTGTAGTGTTTAGTGTGGCCTGTAAAGGGTCTGACTTTCGTGATGTGTCTTAGCCATACGTCGCAGTTATTACGTTGTTGTCTGTCGGTAAGTAATAAGTATTTATTAAGCACAGACGTGGGGCCAGGATAGAACTTTGAGGGACTCCTGCAGATATTGGTATGGTTGATAAATTCATTGAGCTATGTTAGACGCAAAAGAATCGGTCACGGAGAACTGATTGTAGAACTAAATACAAAGTGCTTAGGAAAATCGACGTTAAATTAAATAGAAGGCCTTGTTGCCATACCCTATCAAATGTCTGAGTCACATCCAAAAATGTTCCAGAAGCCATATTGTTTTAGTTCAAGAGCAGTCAAGAAGACGTCCTGTTTAGTTGTGTTGTTAAGATATTTCGTTTCATTCGCATCATAAATCTCTTATTGTTCAAAAAATTTCTTATTTTTAATTGGAGAACTTTAGCATGCTCTATCTTTGAAAACCTAGTAGATCTCCTTAAATCCAATAGCGCTGATAAAAGCATTTTTTTTTCAGTACTGTATTCAGAATCTAAGCCTCAGGGCAACATGAGATTTAAAAATAAAATTTTATATTGCAGCATTGATGTTTTATTAATTTTTGGGTGTATAAGTATAAAGTATTTCGTGTAAAAACATTTTTTTTTTTAGATAGTCCTTACATGGGTCCGGTATTTTGAGGTTGAGTTCTCAGGCTCTCAGCTTGGGTGGTGTTAGTGTTGTAGACTATGTTAACTGTCATTGACTATACATCATCATCATCAACAGGGCGTAACATTTAGTTTGCTATCATTGGGCAGGCTATGCTGTTAATAAGCCTTTTATTAGAACGGCTTTAGTTTTATTAAAATGTGTAGTTCTTTTCGCGATACAAATCCAAAGGTAGATACATTTCAAGGTAAACAAAGTTTTTAGAAAAAAGTATTTTCTTTTTTCTTTTACGTCGTATGCCAAATGACCATTATTGTACTTTATATTCCTAAATGAAAAATATATTTGTTTTAATGATTTTGAAATCGTACCGTTGCTTATATACGCTTTATATACTCTCTCAAGTTTCATATATTTAATTATAATTTTACCAAAAGCAAGTGCATTATATAGTTCAAACTCAAAATCTTAGATTGACCCGTACAATTCCAAATATTTAACAGTTTTTAAAACTAATAACACACTAGAAATTACCAAGGGGGTACCCAGGATCAAAACTAGGAGGGGGGACCCTTAATAAAGTTACATTTCAGTATGAAAAAGGTGAAAGAAACGAAAATTTTAAGAAAATAACATATAATTTCTCAGTACTTTATTAACTTTTACGATTAGTATTTGATTGAAACAAATTTTTTTTATTAAATGAATAATTTTTTGTCACTTCTAGGAGGGGCAGGACCCCCCCCCCACCCACGCTGGGTACGACAATGGAAGTTACAACACTTGTTTATTGAAATTATTGCTCAAAACATTTTACAAGTGAAATAAAATCATATAAAGGCCAGCATGTCAATAAAGGTGAACTTCATTTTTATTTTTGTTACACATCCAACTTGACCAGGAATTGTTTTCAGATATTATCAGAAATAGCCTAACAGATGAAACAATACCACTAAATTTTAAACGCAGTTAAAGTTCTCACCCATCACATGATGGAGAGAGGTCATCTCATTCAGGTCATAAATTCTCTAATTATAAAACCATTTTGAATTACGAAGAATTAGACTTATAGAATCAAATTTATAAATGCATCTTTCAATATATTTTAATACACGACATATTGCTAACTAATTAATTTCTTTTTTATTTGTGGTATCGGTATTTTTTTAATTGTAGCCATTGCTATCCTAGTATTAATAATTTCAAATTCTTATTACTTTCATATTATAAATACTTCCTCACATAATGATTCTTATCTATTTTCATGGACATTTATGTTTTTTTTTTATTACTTGTTTGTTATTATGTGGCTTGTTAAACTTCATTTGGGCACATAGTTATTTTTGTTGCATTAGAAAAAGAAATGTATATATTTTTTTACTTACTGACTTAAGGTTATCCTCAATTAACTATAAACCTCTTCTGCTACAAAACAAAATAGGTTTTTTTTAGTATTTTCCTTAGTATTACCAATATAACATTAATCTAAATTACCTAAACAGTGCCATTCTGTTATTAACAAACCATATCTGAAGCATATTTACATCTTCCATCCCGCAGAAAGTTAATTGGTAAAATTACCCTCGAAATGCTCTCCAATATGAACGTGAGGTGGGTTCTATCGACAATAGATACGATATGGCTTCTATTTGGGAAAAGCTAAATATATAAATATATAGCACTCTAAACAATCTCGTTCTGCTATTTTCAAACCATATATTTTTGATTACACACAGCATCATATGTTGGGTGCCTGTAGCTCAGTGGTTAAAACTCAGTCTTACCAATTTAATGTCTATTGGCGGTGCCGGTTCGAATTCGACCTGAGGCCTCGACTTTTTTCGTTGATTGGCGGTCCCACAAAATAAAAAACTTTGACCCCCCCCCCCAAAAAAAAAGAGCTGTTAAAGCATGTACGGATATAATATGATTTCTGATGTGAAGTATTTTATCAAAATAGTTCGAAGTTTGTAAATTATTTTTAACACAAACACACTTGATCCAATTTTACTCTCAACATTTATTTCCAAAATCTCTCCAACGTTTCGGCCCTCAGGCTATTTTCAAGGAGACAACCTTAAATATTGATGTCGTATATTCTCTAAAATGTTTCCTTCAGGCTAATTTCCCATGTCCTATAAAACGTTTTATAATTTAAACTTAAAACTTTTTCACATAAATTATTGTCTCTATTTACTCTTACTAACATCACGGTGTGCTCTCTCTCCACTAAACAGAATACCTCTGCCATATCCGGAACAAACCTTCGGTAGTAATTTAATGTCCCTAGTGATCGCCGAATCCCCTTCACGTCCGTTGTTACCTCCATCCTTTGTAGAGCCAACACCTTCTGGACGTCTGGTTTCATACCTTGCCGGGAGATGGTATGCCGCAAAAAAATTGTTCTGTTCTTGTCCTAGTGTTGACTTTTCTCGTGAAGACCGAATTCACTCATTCTCTGGAACACGCTCTTCCAGTGGTTCACATGGTCCCTCTCCGATTTGCTAAACACTAGTAGGTCTCCCATATACACCAGACAAACTGCTCCATCCATCCCTGCAAGAATTCGTCCATAAGTCTCTGGAATGTTACAGGTGCGTTTTTCAGACCGAATGGCATTCTGGTGAATTCGTAGTGGCCTCTTTCAAAAGGAAATGCAGTTTTGAGCTGACCCCTCGGATGCATTTTAATTGGATGGTAGCCCGCCTTTGGATCCAACTTGCCAAAAATCTTCGCACCGCCTAATCTATCGAGTATATCCTCAAATCTCGGGATAGGGTATTTTTATCGACCGTATTCTCCTTGAGTTTACGATAATCGATTGCTACCCGGTACTTATCACTATTTTCGCCCGGGGTACTCTTCTTGTGTATTGTGCACAATGGATTGTTATAGAGCGAAGTGCTGTTCACAATTATCCCTTGCTTCCGCAAACATTCTATTTCTTCCCTAATGTGTTTTCGAAGTGCCTGGGGGCCTCTCCTTTACGTACGTCACCCTATCCTGCATCATGTTATTCACATAAGAACCTACCTTCTACTTATTTTTAAATTAGCAAGATTTTAAATTAATTTGTTTCACCATTGGACCTTCCAT
>NW_027105767.1:109382-113036 GCF_000696795.3 Halyomorpha halys
TATAGTTTTTTTTTTTTTTTCATCACACCTTTACGTTTAGAATTAAAAAACGAGCACTGATTTATTTTTTACCCTAAAGGCAAAATTTAAAAAAAACAAAAAAACAATTTAATTCTCACTTAATGAGATCTCGAAATATTTAATAATGCGAGGATGATAATTATGATTAGCTTATTAAACACAAAGAAATTTGTTTTAAGCTCTTGAACTACAAACGAGAGCTGTTTCAGATTTTCATAACAGGTAGTTGTAATTTTAAATTTAGAGAAGTGGGCCAAAGGATCGGTCCTACTATACAATAGTAACGGGACATACACCGAAGTGAACGCTAAATGAAGGGTCCATTGTTCTTAGGTGATTAACAGTCGGGCAGGGAGATTATTGACATAGTCCCAGGTCCTAAAAGGGCACCAACCCTGTTTTAAAGCCATGTAACACCGTTGTGAAGGAGATCACTTAGGTCAATAGGTGGGAATGGGATGGAAATTGAAAAGTCGACGCGGTTACAAAAGGGTGGCGATGGAGGTCACAAGTTGTGAACGATTGGGATTGGAAAGTTCCAGTCAAAAGTATCTAGGTTAAAAACTACCCCTAGCTTCTCTCTCTCAATCTATATTCTAGAGATTTTCCGTAGAACACATTATAAATTGAGTATCACAAAAGGAATAGTGTAAATAATTTATTTTACCCCTTTTTATTAAAACATTTTCATTTAAAATCGAAATTTGAAAAAGTATGTATTTGAAATTCAGTAGTACCCTACTTATCCAGTCCTTCTCCTTTTCTCCTCTTCCATATCTGTATTTTATTTTTTTATTATAACTCCCTTCCTGATTATTTCCGACATACGGGGGTTATCTAGTTGTAACCAATCTATCCTGACCGTGGTGGGTGTTCAAGGTTTCATTACGTGGAACCACCACAGAAATATAAGTCTACATCCCAGGCCGGATTCGCTCCCCAGCAGTCATGAGGTAGACGCTATATCCCTCAGCTACAAACGGTCCCTCCTGTTCCATATTCGTCGTTCTTCCCTCTTTGGTGATGTTGCTCTGTCATCCTGCCCTAGCGTGTCCTGGACCTCTTCTTCCCCTGCTGTGTATTCCTCCAAAAATTGTCTCATATGCCTTGAAGCTTTCCTTTGGCCTTCTTCTATGGCATTCACAGTAATTGCACAAGATGGCTAGTCTGCAACCTCATTCTCCCTGCTTGGATTATATGGAATCTCCATATTATACTGACTGAGAAGCTCCTTCCATCGGGTAAGCCTTACCGAAAACTCCTTCAATCGTCATACCCACTGAAGGGTTCAGTGGTCTGTGTGAACTTGGAATCTCCTCCCGAACACTTAGGGACAAAAATGATCCTCGGTCTATGCGATCCCCAACAGTTCTTTTTCAAGGGCACTTATAACGTGTTTCTACATTCGTGAGACTCTTGCTGTCGTACGCCACTGGGCAATCCCTCTTTACCCTACTAAGATAGCACCGCCAAGATACCAACTGCTTGTGAAAGTCTAGAAACAAGAACTTCGTTTCGTTTTTATACTTCTTCATACAGCGTTGAATATTTTGCTCTATAGCAATTATCATAATGAATTTTTCTCCTGTTTTTAATAAATTATTGAGTGATACTAGATCCAATATTTCTGACACAAAGTGGTGATAGTAATTCAGTGCCCCGAACAGTCTCCAGATCCCTTTGAAGTCGTTGGACACCGTCATCATCATTGAAGCACTTCAACTTTATGAGCTTCGGATTTGACAACCTGTGCTTGGTTGATGTTTACCAAGTTGTTTTTTGCTCGTGGCCTAATATTGACTTTTCTTATGACAATTTGAGGTCAAATGGTCGAAATCCTTGGAAGGTGGTCCTAAAACTAATAGTAGACCTGGCTCATCGAATCATCAATTCCCCTTATAAAGCCGTCCATGATACCCTAAAAAATTATGACGGCGTTCTTCAACTCAAACAGCATCTTAGTAAACCCGCAGTGTCCTCTTTCAGATGTGAAAGTTTCATCTTGGTTAAAACAAAATCAGAGAAAAAGATTAATTCACGTGTCAAGTCTACATAGACAATTTATTAGGTTTTGGTTAAACCAAAATTGAACAAGTGGCACACTGTTTTCCAGAGAGTTCGGAAATTTGGATTTGAGTCCACCCCAGGAAAATTCGTCATTGGGACAGGTTAGTATTTTTTTTTTATATCCTTATCCCGTCGATCCATAAACTTATGGATATAACTATACAAATGCATAAGTGTGTGTTGTTTATTTGTTGCACTGTTCATATTTACACAGTAATGAAACCTTAAGTTATTTATTGGAAGAAGGATAATCTGTTATTAAAATGTTGAGGAATATTTATAATAAAAAAAAAAAAAATGGTCCTATTTTAAATGGATGTAAAAATTCCAGGACATGGTTATCATAAAAAACATTTATTTTTCTAAAGAAAAACTTTTATCTCGCCATTAAGTCTCTTTATTTTTTTTATCCCTAAAACCCGACCGTGGTGAAATATTATTTTAAGAGATCCGTCCAGATGGAGGAGGATAAGGGAGAGAATAGAAAAAAAAAAAGAAACTGTAATTTTCATGTTAAATTAGAAAGGTCAATAGAGGGCTGGTGGTAAAGAACAAAGGAAAAGGCTTTTATCAAAGCACACCGGCCCTTAATTCTTTTCCACTTTCCGTTTCCATACCGTTCTATCTCATAGGCTTCCCATAATATTACAAGAAAAATTTATATATATATATTTTAGTGAATAATTCTGTACCTATCTGTTTAAGAGACAATTTCGCTTATAGTTTTGTTATTTCATGTCCATTTTTCAATACATTTTCATTGCATATTAAACATATATAAAGGAAAATTATTTCTATCGCGAAAAATTATCTCCCTCATGCCATTCCTGGATAGCCATCTCATTTGCTGGTAAAAATAATGAAAGAAAAAAAATATTTTTTTTAAATCCCCTAAGCTCAAATAACAAATCTCGGAAAATGGACTTTGTGTATTCTTGAATGTATGTGAGCAGCTTAGATCTAGGGCTTTGGTTTCCGCTCCTTTGGCACGAATATCTCCAACCCTCTGTCGGCGCTCCTCTTCTTTCTCATATAATGATGGACTGTTCACCGACGTCCTCTTCTCATTCTTTCTGATCTCTACTCTTAGACGTGCTACTTACGAATGTTTTCAGTTCTAGCTCCTTTTCTTTCCCGACTTCTCTCTAAAACATATTTCTTCACCTATTTGAATCTCTTTGCATCCTTCTGACTTGAGGTTATTCTTCAGAGGAGAACTCCCAGAGCTTTCATCTGGGAAAATGAAGTCAGTTGTTCAATCTTTTGTTAATGGGGCCGGTTTGATCTTTTATTGCCTCTTATCTTTTTTCCCAAGGTATGTGTTCGGGTCCAACTTCCATTCCATCGTTTCCTGCAGGTTTCCTAACATCTAGATATTGATTTAGGTTGTCGCTTCTACCAAACAAACGCGTATTGGTATCCCGCCGTGGTACCAGGAAGGTTACTCAGGTATTCTCTCACAAAATTATCTATACTTTCATATTGGCAGTAATTGTAATGTTGGTAGTCAAGGTTTATATCAGTTATAAGTATGCAATACTGAGAATACTGGAATGGAAAATAATT
>NW_027105767.1:114496-117011 GCF_000696795.3 Halyomorpha halys
ATATATATATATAAGTACCCATATATATGCATAGTAACTAATCAGAAATCATTTGTAGGGTAACTCTAAATCAGTTTTCTAAAATCTATAAAATTCAAGCGATTCGTTTTACTTTATCAAACTGGAATATCGCAATGTAAACGGGTTTATGTATCTCTATATAATTTTAATTCCTATGAGCGATGAATAAAATTTATAGCGGTGAAGCTAAATACAAGAGCATAAAACAAAATAAATATGTTGTACAAAGGCAGATATAAATGAGTTAAAATACGAGAACATTTTATTTGAGCGTCAGCTACCTAAATATAAAAAGTAGGCGATTCATTAAAAACATGTTTTCGAAAGCATGAAAAGAAAATGGCCTCGAAACCTTCTAATGTAGAAACATTATTAAAGTGCTACCAATGGGCAATTTCTCTACATGCCAGTATCATATCATTATGATCTTACATCAAATGTACTAGTATTTTTATGTAAATACAGTTGTAAATATCTTCAAATAAAAAAAAAATCAAAATTATTTATAAATTTAAAGTAACGAAAAACTGAATATGCCGTTTTCCATTTGCAACCCATTTTATTGCTAGATTTAGCTATTTCGAGTCTCCTCTTCATGCTTTAAGTCAATGTTTTAAAAGTGATACAGAATCCCTGCTAAATCGGGGTTTTAGTAGAGCGTGTCGGCTGGGAAGAATTGCCTTCTAACATGTTTTGTGTTATGAACTCCTTTTGTAAGATTTGGCAAGCTGTAAATCGACCTACATACTTTCTATAAGTTTCCATTTCAAAGATAAGATAAATAAGGCTATCACAGAGGGCGGGAGTGGGGGGGGGGTTAATGTGTAACAATAAAAAATGTTCATTCATGAGTTTTTTTTATCTCGATTTGCTAAAAAAAAATGATAATAATAATTAGAGATGCTTTAGAGGAAGCTTATTTTATTTCTTATTTTTTTTTTAATTCGACTGTTACAAGGAAAATAAAACCTTGCTAAAATTAAATATCATTTCACACATATCATATACCGGTTTAATCGAAGTCGTTCGAGCTATTTTTTGCAAAAATCGTATTTAGGTGCAAAATCTGTGATATAAAATATAAACATTTCAAGTTAACATCCCAAGTATGCAATACTGAGAATACTGGAATGGAAAATAATTAAGTTAGATTATTTATATAGTGCAGAAGTACCAATCTTTATATCAATTTACGTCGAAAGGCCGCATAAATATTTTTTTCTGCTCTATTTTAATATAGTAAATTTTAGAAAGATAGGCATGTGATTAGTTATTTAAACAAAGTGTATACATCGGTAGTGATCAATTTAGAGGACACTTGATTACGAATTCGGATGCTTACGGAACATTAAATACACTCAACTGAATCAGAATTTCGTTTATAAACTTTTAATCATTAAATTAAAACTTTTTATTTTGTTTTGTTACCGCCTGACTTCGTATTATATTTTTTAAAAAATATATTCCTTTTAAAAGCGTGAATTATCATTATGTCATAAAGACCTTCAGATTTATCTATACCGATTGATATAAACCTTGACTACCAACATTACAATTAATTCCAATACGAAAGTATAGATAATTTTGTGAGAGAATACCTGAGTAACCTTCCTGGTAGCACGGCGGGATACCAATACGCGTTTGTTTGGTAGAAGCGGCAACCTAAATCAATATCTAGATGTTAGGAAACCTGCAGGAAACGATGAAATGGAAGTTGAAACCGAACACATACCTTGGGAAAAAAAGATAAGAGGCAATAAAAGATCAAACCGGCCCCATTAACAAAAGATTGAATAACTGACTTCATTTTCCCAGATGAAAGCTCTGGGAGTTCTCCTCTGAAGAATAACTTCAAGTCAGAAGGATGCAAAGAGATTCAAATAGGTAGAGGGGTGAAGAAATATGTTTTAGAGAGAAGTCGGGAAAGAAAAGGAGCTAGAACTGAAAACATTCGTAAGTAGCACGTCTAAGAGTAGAGATCAGAAAGAATGAGAAGAGAACGTCGGTGAACAGTCCATCATTATATGAGAAAGAAGAAGAGCGCAGACAGAGGGTTGGAGATATTCGTGCCAAAGGAGCGGAAACCAAAGCCCTAGATCTAAGCTGCTCACATACATTCAAGAATACACAAAGTCCATTTTCCGAGATTTGTTATTTGAGCTTAGGGGATTTAAAAAAAATATTTTTTTTCTTTCATTTTTTTTACCAGCAAATGAGATGGCTATCCAGGAATGGCATGAGGGAGATAATTTTTCGCGATAGAAATAATTTTCCTTTATATATGTTTAATATGCAATGAAAATGTATTGAAAAATGGACATGAAATAACAAAACTATAAGCGAAATTGTCTCTTAAACAGATAGGTACAGAATTATTCACTAAAATATATAAGTTACGGTATGAGTCAGCTGTTATTTCGATGTCAGCTGACTGAGGGGATCAGCTGATCGAGGGTATATAAGCGATGTAGCGAACACAATAAAGATAGTATTT
>NW_027105767.1:117061-122679 GCF_000696795.3 Halyomorpha halys
GATGTCAGCTGACTGAGGGGATCAGCTGATCGAATGTGTATAAGAGATGTACCGAATACAATAAAGCCAGTATGTTACAGGAGTTCAAGCGTGTTAGATCTTATTCCTTCTTCTCTTTTTTGACATTTTGCTTTTGCCAATACTTAACTTATGTATATATATATACTGAACACGACTAACTTTTTTAGGTCTACTCGATCAACTGATGTGGCCTCCGTTCGAAACAGCTGACTGTATCTTCCCCGCCAGTTTACGAACATTCCTCGTAAGCTTAAAAAAAAAATAATACATATGCAGAAATAAGACAAACTGAAACCTGAACCTAAACGAAACATCTATATTACACTAAACAACTCTTACAAAATCAGAACAGAAAAATAAAACAAATAATAATAAGATAAAAACACAACTCCTTACAATTAATGACTTTCAAAAATTTCCAAAGTGACATAACAATAATATAAAAACTAAACAAACCACAATAATATATATACAGAATAAAAAAATATATACACAATTTATTGCCCCCAGAGATAGGTAGTTTTAATTATTGAATGTCAACCGTCCTCCGCTTCCTCGGTTCTGCTAAGCTTTCAATAGTGACGATTATTATGTTCTCTAATTACTGTTACCCTGAATGGTCCCTCTTAACGCAGAACTTCTTTCCCTCTATTGGAGGCTACTTTAGGATAGACTAACATCCTAACTTTGATGGTTCCCGTCATGTCTCTGACACTCAAATTCTGCCGGGCTGCACGCTAACTCTTTTCTTTCTGAATCCTCTCTCTCACCTTCACCCATAGTTTCCTCAACGCAGTGGGAATTTTTCAGTGGCGTGAAGAACACATGATATATTCCTTACATTATGGCCAATTTCTTCTAATCCTGATTTGATAACGTCTGTGGGAGTAGTTGAGTGAAGACCCCTTAAAACCATTGGTACCCTTAATTGGTAGCAATGAAAATCATAGTTTTTCTGGATCAAATAATTGACAAGATTTTTATAATGTTCCTTGGTGAATGTGTTGATCTTGATGTCCTTGCCACGTGAAAAACGTCAAACTTTAGCCTGTTCGATTAATTTGGCAATTTCAAATGAAATTTTCAATTTTACTTACAAAAATAGGAGGTGGTACAGGATCAGAAAATCCTTTAGGTTCTGGGATGTTGTTGACTGGAGTTTTTACTGTATTTCAATTACTGCTGGTTGAAGTGGTTGGTGTAGGTGTATTTATTTCTGGTTTCATGACTACAGTAGTTTTACAGCTAGTTTCAGGCTCTTCAACTGGCTTTTTTGATTTAGCCGATTAATTTTTTTTTTTTGTTAGGTGAATTACCCGCTGACCCGGGGGCTGCCTTTCTGTTTCGCTTTGGGAGGTGACGTCTCTTTAAGTACTGTGAATCTGTCTCACTTGTTTCTGAAATTGCGTTCTCTTCCTCCAAGTCTTCGCAAGACATGTTCTTGTCCGAATCCGTATTAAGAAAGAAAATAAGTATATGAACTTACACAAAAAATACGAACATAAACAAATTATTTTAAGAGGATAAACTATTTACAAAATTATATAAAATCGTTAAATAATACATTTCTGAAGATAAATAAATTAAAAGTCTCTGAAGTTTATATATTATATATAAAATTATATATTATATATTATATTTATATATATATAAAAGAATTATAGTCTTTGGATTTGAACTCAGAACCCAATGCAGATTGTATTAGAGTACACAGAGCCTTGACCGTGAAATATGGTCTTAAGATAAGACCCCTAGGGGGAATTACCATTTACTAGAGCTATAACTAGTAAACCAATATCAATTGTTATTTGGTAATTTTTAATAATCACACACCTCCACTATATGAGTTTATAAAAATGTTCAGCTGTTTAGAGACTCACGTTCTACGAAGTATGAGAGCAGGATTCGAGCAATTACCGATAGGACACAGTAACAATTGCAGAGCGATCTGAACAGTGAACTGCACTAGCGGCCATAATACATGAGACTTTTTCTTATGTTAAATAATTATTAAAACTAACGCCTACTTATATTCATTAATAACCAGAAAAGTATCAAAATTTCAACACCCCTTTTTCACGCTAATATAAAAAAAAAAAAAAATCAACATACACTCGGGATACACATACACAAAGGTCCAGATGTATACAGGCCGCGACCGCTTGAGTCATTGCTTCATATGGTTCTAACCCTTTGTCTGTTGGTGTCGCTTAGTGCGACTATGAAGGCGTTCCCTTAGGGTATTCTTCCCCCTCTCTTAGGATGTCCCGGGGTATTAAGGTGCCAGGTCACCTCACGGGTTTTCATTTCCTCCCGGTGAGCTGCATTTTCGAATTCTCTACTACTGTCAGATGCGATTTTATCAGGGACACAGTAAAATTGAAACCAATTTTTCATGGTCGTCAGCACCGCCTCCGCCGATCTATCTCGCACAGGGTACGCAATGGTCACCATACTGAACATGTCAATTACCGTTATCCATTTATATCCTCTCCATGTGGAGGAATCTACTTGGAGATTGCAAAGCGGTACTGCCGCAGTCGGTATTTCTTCTTGCCTCATTGATCATAATTTGTACTAAGACAAATTGCACAACTCCCGATGGTCTCTTGGATGGCTTTATTCATTCCCCAACTGAAGTACTTACGTCGTAGTGCTTGTAGGGTTTCATTCAGTTCTCGGTGATTGGTTTTACCTTGATGGTAAACGCTCGTCATTTCATTTTGCTTTTCCACGTCTCGGAGGGTCAATAATGGTGGATATTGTGCATCGAATGAATGACCGATCCACCCCAATCTGCTCGTTTCGCCATAATCTTCGTATTTTATACCACATCACAGCGTTCCAAACATATAGATAGTGGATCATTCCAGGTTTGGACGAGTCCCTTAGTGCTCTGCAAATTTGCTCCTCCTTGATGTCTAGGTGCGACCAGATAGTGGCAATGGTACTCTTGCCATACTCGGAACGTTCCATCTTTGTCAAACCAGATTAGAACCTCTGGTCTACTTGCGTATGCTACAGGACGTTCACCATCCGTGCCTTCCTACGACAACACTACTCCCAGGGCGTATTCACTGCCGTCCGTAGTGATTGTCAATTGTTCTTGAAAATTCGGAAACGCAAGGACCGGTTCCCTCTTCAAGTATTCTATGCATTTCCGAATATTCTGTTCCATAGCTGGTGTCACGATCAGTTTTTTACTCTTTTTTAAATGATTATTAAGGGGAACCAGGTATTCCGTCATTCCTGGCACAAACCGGCGGTAGTAGTTTAGTACGCTTAAAAGCCATCTGGTCCCTTTTAAATCCCTTGGCACTACCATCCGCTGTAAAGCAGCCACTTTATGAGGATCGAGTCTAACTCCCTCTTTGGTAATTGTGTGCCCTAAAAAATTTATTTCTTCTTGACCCTGTGAAGTTTTTTCCCAGGACAGTTTCAAACCAAACACTTTTATCAGTTTAAACAAACATTTCAAATGCTGACATGTTCGGTCTCTGTTTTACGGAAAACCAGTAAGTCGTCCATATATATCTGACACACAGAGTCGTCTATTCCTTTCAAGAATCCGTCCATAAGTCTTTGGAAGGTGATAGGCACGTTTTTTAAGCCAAACGGTTTAATCACTAATGCTCGGTCACCTCTCTGCCGGTAGCCTTCTCAAATATTCTCTCCGATCCTTCCTTCACCCCTGGTCCACTTTCACACGTTCCTCCTGCTCTTCTGTCCTTGTCCCGGGGCCCTTCCTTCTACCTCCATCTCTGAGGCCTCTGATGATTTTGTGGACTCACTTGCGGATTCATTTCTTCGCCCCAGAATCTGGGCATTAACTTCCATTGGTTGGCTTGATCCCTGTCTACGGTACATCGTAAAAGAGAAATCGTCTAACATTGAGCCACCAGGTGCCGCATCCATGGACACTTGTGGTGATCTCGAGAACTGCTGATTCTGGGTTTTGCTTACCCTGATCTTCTGTCCCACGCTTTCTCCCTACCGCTATCGTTGTACTCTATCCTTCTCCAGGGGTGGCCATGTTTCTTGGACGTTGGCATATTATCCGGGTCCAACCCGGCTCTTCTACCTCCACCTTTCTAGCACTTGTTTCCATAAGATCTTGAGCACATTCCACAAACGAGCGCTCTATCGGAAACCCCTCCTTCTTCCCTAGCTCTTTTGCCAATTGAACCTTTAGTACCATGGATAGGAATTGCATCCGACCCTGCACCTGGATTGTTTTCATCATCTCACTTAGTTTATCAGCAATTTTGTTGCAGCGTGCAAGTTCCGCAGCAGTAGAAGGCCGGATGCAATTTCTATTGGGTATACTAAAGATTCAGTTAGCGAAAGAACTGGGAAAAAAGTAGGGCCTGCCGAGTAAGCGCTCCTTTGTAGTGTGCTCAGGAATCAGGAAGCCCGAATGGAAATGAAACAGTCGGGATGGACGCGAATGGAGTACAATCGGCCAAGGAATACTCATAATTCTTGGAGAAGGAAATAGAGACAGCAGAAGGGACAGGACAAGGAACCAGAAGAATATGGCGAAACAGAGAAGCAACGGGCGAAGAGAGGACCGAAAATGCCATGGTTCCGGCAAGGTAGGTGCAGTGCCCGCGCACCAGGTACATTGAATGCGGTAATGAGAGGCATATCGCGAAAAAATGCCCCTATATATACAAGAGGAGAGAAGCGAACCTCGGTGAACCCATGGAGGTGAATGCCCAAAGAGCAAAGAGGAGTGGAGTGCTAAGATTGAGAGGATCGACTACGGAGTCGGCAGGAACTTCTGAGGTATCAGAGTCGTAGGTGGAGAAAGTTCATAGAAGACGGGAGGATGCACGGAAAGATACAAGACAGGTATGGAAGCGGGCATTCGAGAGGAGAAGAAGTTAGGACGACATTTGAGGGGAGTATCAGCGGATAGGCGGCCGCATGTTAGTTAACTACAACATCAAAGGGAAGCAGGGGGGTCTGCCTATTATCAGCGTGGGAGGAGTGAGACGTCTTATTGACATCGGGAGCTCGAACACCATCCTGGGCCAGGAGGCGTTGAGTAGATGGAGTGGCAGAGAGCAGACGCTCCAGGTATTGGTATGTAGTTGTAAATTAATCACCTTGGGCGGACCCTGTAGCGTTATGGGAGAGGTAAGGATGGGGTTAAGTCGATTGGGGGCAAGGGGAAGGTGGGAGCGTGAATTAACAATAAAGCTGGGTGTTAGGATATTTGACAGTTGAGTGTCCTGGCCTAGACCATATTTGGCAGCAACCGTGAGTGTGTTTTCTTGCTTCTTATTTCCTTTTTGTTTTTTGAGTTTTGAATATATAAGTTACAGCCTTAGTCAGCTGTTACTTCTATGTCAGCTGACTGAGGAGATCAGCTGATCGCATTTATATAAAGAGTTGTACCGAACCCAATAAAGTTAGTATGTTATAGCAGTTCACACGTGTTACATCTTATTCCTTCTTCTCTTTTTTGACATTTGACTTTCGCCGATACTTAACTGGTGCCGAAACCCGGGACTTTAAATACCGGAGTAATATTTACTTTAAAGATTTTTTTTTTAATAGTAGTTTTCTCAGCTTTCAATTTCTTTTTCTAT
>NW_027105767.1:123949-125256 GCF_000696795.3 Halyomorpha halys
TCAGTAGATCTTCAGATGAATCTACGCAAGCATCAGGAGCATCAGAGACCGAAGAAGAAGTCGAGGAGCCAAGGAACCGAGGTAGTCTAGAGGAGAAGGTAGAAACAAGAGAATGGAAGCGAGGGAACAGAGGACAATGGAGACGAGGGACCGGAGAGAGGAAGACAGAAGACATCTGAAGGGGTTGTCAGCGGAGAGGCGACCGCACACTGCTGAATTATAATGTGAGAGAAAAGAGCGGCGGTCTGCCTATAATAGAGATAGCTGGAGTGAGGTGCCTGGTGGACACCGGCAGTTCCAACACCATCATGTGCCGAGAAGCCTTGCAAAAGCTGTGTGATGGAGATAGGATACCCAAAATTCAGAAATGTCATTGCAAATTAATCACCCTGGGTGGCTCTTGTAGAGGGGGAGGTAGAGATAAGTTTGACCCGGTGGGGATTTATTAGACAGAACTTGCCGGTACATATCGTAGGGAGTATGGCGAGAGAATTCAAAGTGATTGTGGGGTGTGACCTGCTAGGAAAGGTGGGTGTTTGGGTTAAGAATATCTAGGGAAATTGAGAATTATGTTGGGGGGTAAAATGTACAAATGTCATCAACAGGATAAAACTGAGGGCGCACGGGTTGTTAATCAGGCCGAGAACTGGAGGCAGGGGCTTAAGAGGGAATATGAAGATATTTTTTTGAAAGAAGGAGACATGCTCGGGGCAACTGGGAAGACGGTACATGAGATCACACTGAAACAAGACAAGGTCACTTATGTGAAAGAGAGGAGATACCCGCAGGCGCTACGTCACCACATCAGGGAAGAGCTTCAAAGTTTAAAACGCCAGTGAATAATTATCGATAGTACATCCCCGTAGGATATTCTATTGTGGCCGGTAAAAAGGAAGAGCGCGCCTGGTGAAATTAACGAAAAGTACAGGGTTGTGATAGATTATAGGAAGCTCAACGAGAATTCTATAGACGAGAAGTATCCGATCCCCAGATTTGAAGACATTTTGGACAGGCTGAGTGGGTCAACGGTATTCAGCACATTGGACTTGAAGGCCGGATATCATCAAATCAAGATGCACCCTAAGGATCAACATAAGACGGCATTCACTTTCGAGAGGGGACACTACGAATTCACAAAAATGCCGTTTGGACTCAAAAATGCTCCCATAACTTTTCAGCGTCTAATGGACGAATTTTGACGAATCTGTTAGTCAAATCTATATGAATGACCTGCTAGTATTTAGTAAAAATGAAGACGAACATGTGCAACATCTACACAGCGTATTCCAGAGAATCAGGCAATTTGG
>NW_027105767.1:127766-138152 GCF_000696795.3 Halyomorpha halys
TATATATATGTTTTAAGTGCTGTTCCATCTTCCATCTGATTTGCATAGTTTGGATAAGACAGGGGTCCCGAGATACCACTAAGGCTTTCAACCTATTTTAAAACACGATAAAATATAATTCGTATCAAAGTATATATATATACTATGTGCAATAGGTACCAAAAATTACTAACATTTCATGATTATGTGTAATACATCGCCACTATTCGATTAAGAAGCTTATTAAACCTCAAAATGTGGCTGCCACAGTACAACGATATAACGATTTGTTAATGCTTAAAAACAAGAACTATAATATTGAAAATTCTGGTTTTGGGGACAGGAACCAAATCTATAGTTTCCTTAAACTTTATTGTGGATCACAAATATCTAACAAAATAAATTATGCTTTATTTTCTTATCATTTATTCGATATTTGGTAAAGTTTGGGGTTAGTTATGCGTAACATTGAAGAATTAAGGAGAAGTATCATAGTTTTTATGACGATGAAGTTTAAAAAAAAAAAATTAATTACTCATAAAACAAAACTGAAGTCAGAAACAACTAACCTTGAGAAATGCCCAGAATCTTCCTTCACTATTACTATAGGATTTGAAAAATTTCTAAATAAACAATATTCGCAATTATAAATTTTAACAAGCCTACAAATATTAAAATATTTCTTTGACGTCATTGACAACAAAGTGATTCAGCAGCGAGCAAATTGGTTTTGATTATACAATTATTAAGCTAAGATTTAATATAGAAAAATAGGTTTATGAGGAGTTAGGTGGGGGGGGGGGACAACAGATAATAAGTTGGAAGTTGAGTGAAAGTGGGGGAGTGCAAAGGCAGCAGTTGTCCAGATGGAGCCAAGAAGCCTGGCCACGTTGAGGCAATATGTCACCGCAGCCTCAGGTATTTCATCTCTCTCACTTTGACCTCATATCAATTCATTAGTTTTATAAACATCATATTAGAAACTACTATTAAGATTATCTACTTACTTCATTTAAAAAATAAAAAAAACTTTTAAAATGAATACTCAATTGGAAAGGCCGCAAAGTTCAAGAGATTTCGGTAATGGGACCAAATTTATTCTCATTTTCTCAAACATCGTTAGACCACACAGTTAAGATATTCCATTTCAATTGAATTCTCTCCATATTTATTGTAAAATTTCAACTATTAAATATGCAACCACAAATATATAGTTGAAGCATATAGGATACTCAACGTTTTTTATTTCTTATTACAGTTTTTATTTGTAATTTCTTTTTCTGTTTTATCAAAACTTATATTCAATTAGTTTGATAAACACATTGGAAAATATCCTCTACGTAACAGGATTATTATAAAAAAAAAAAAAAAATAAATAAGGTACATCTGTGTATATATACATACAAAATTCGATATTTATTTGGAATATTTAATTGGGTAGTTGAGATCCTTTTTATAAATATTAAACATTTGAATTTTAAATTGTTATCCGGGTCATGTACGTGCTTCATCAACTACTTAACGATTATGAACTAGATAATATTAATATGTTTTAGTTTTGTGCTTTTTTTAAATCTACTTCTTATTTTAACAATTTTCACGAAATACAAATAAATTCTGATAAAAAAGAAATTATTTTTTTTAATTTTATATAATTTTGGTATTCTTTTTTATAAAATAAAAAAAAAGGACTATATACCATATTCCGGTTACAAAGTAACAAAAAAATGCAATTTGACCAAAGTTAAAAACAAGGATAACCCTAAGACTTTAACAAGTGAATTTATCAAGTTTTTTATTTAATTAGAATAAATTTTAATTAGGCTGAGGCAAAAGTAAGTGAAAAAGTATAGATTTTCATTAATATATCGCCAAAGAAGAAAACTGCATTTCTTAAAAAAAATAAAAAAATAAATACCTAACCGAAAAAACTAAACTGTATTACTATTACAGATAACTATTATAATATAATAAAATATAATTAGCTATAACACATGATACCAAAATAGATAAAAATTCTCTGAGAACAAATATGCTACAAAACTGTATATACAAAACTTTTTTTTTAATTAAAAAATTTAAATATGTGCATCTATTTCTCAATACAGCAATTAGATGTGAGTTTTAGTATTAACGCTATGACGATACGATTTGACTAAATGTTAGGCCAACTCCTTGTTAGTGTACAAGGCAACACTGTGTTGTCTCATAAGTCAGGTTACTTTTTGTTAACATCACATGTTGGTCCATGTGAGTTCGGTTGTTACTCTCTCAAATCATTTTTCTTTGTGCTAGTTATACTTTATAACTATTAATATTTCGACCACAGCTTATTTATTGGATCCTAATTCAGTAGGTTATGGGCCCGGAAAGTGAAGTATTTATTGTTTGTTGGTGAAATTTTCGGTCGGTTGATTAATTATGACTTCTACAAGTTCCAATGTTTTACCATTCTGTATGATTGGTGTTAAACCGTTTGATGGACAAAATTTCGCGAATTGGTTCCTCAGAGTAAAATTAATCTTAGAAGAGAATGAAGTCTTGCACGTGCTGACTGAGGATCCTCCAGTAGATGACACTGGGCTGAAAGCTTTCAAAACCGCTAGTGTTATGGCTAGATCCATTTTGATTGGTTGCATGTGCGATAATATAGTAATTTTAATAAAAGATAAAACATCAGCCTAAGACATTGTGGACACTCTTTCAAAAACCCATGAGAAAAATCAGTATGAAAAGCATTGTGATAGCTCAGAAAGCATGGAGGAAAATGGAGTATAAGCTTGAAAAACCTCTTCAGGAATTCCTTTGAGAATTTGAGTCGATGGCAACTGAATTGAGGATGGCTAGTGGTAAGCTAGAAAATGAAGATGTTATACATCAGTTACTTGGTGCCATGCCACCCGTATTTGATTCAGTCGTTTCCGTGCTTGATATTTTATGTGGCAGCAAGCAGACTGAGATAACTTTGGATTACGTAAGACATACTTTTTTGGATGAAGAGGAGAGAATATTAATAAACGAGAGGTCTCAACCTCATAGTGAATTTTTTCCAATATAAACCAAAGTAATCCATCCTAAAATTCAAAAAACGTTTTTATATGTTATTATTGCAAGGCTCAGGGTCACATGAAAAAATATTGTGGTAAATTAATGAATAGAAGCAAAGAGAGAACAGCTGACGTAGAAGAGGATTTTTCATTTTTTACTTCAGCAGATTGCAACAAAGAAATGCCGCTGTTTTGTGAAAAATTGACGGATATTGTTTTTGTTATTGAGAGTGAGGCTCGATGTCATCTTATGACAGGATCTAAATTATCTCAGGATTGTTTTAGAAAATTTATCACTAATTTAATTGATTGGAAGTTAGTGTAGCCAAGGCAGGCGAAATTATTAAAGCAGTAAAGAAAGGTAATGTTTTGTGCTTGTCCGACTTTGGTAACACCATACGGATTAGCAATGTCTTTGTATGTAATAATCTTTCATTTAATTTATTATCAGTTCGGAAATTGGAAGAAAAAGGTTAAGATCATTTTCGAAGACTCTAATGTAAAAATTATTTTCAGAAACAAAATTTTGACAGGCCAAGTATTAGAACGTTTATACATTATTAAGCTCAAATTATTACTGGAAAATACCAATGTTTCAACATTGAATAATGAATTGATGCACTGGGGAATGGGACATTCTTCCAAGTATACAGTTACTATGCATTTAAGAGAAACAGACCAAGCTCCCTTATTATTATATACCAGAAGAAAGAAAGCCTTATAGACCTCTCCAAGTTATTTCATCGGATGTATGTGGATAAATATCACCGCAAACGTATAATGGCTATAATTACTTTGTCACTTTTATTGATCATTATAGCAATTTTTGTTGTACATATTTGTTAAGGAATAAGTCCTTCAGTTTTTCAGAAATTTAAATTATTCAAAGCTATAGTGGAAGTTAAATTAGGATCATCAGTTGAAAACTTACGTTGTGACAGAGGTGGTGAATATGTGTCTAATGAGTTTGTACGTTTATGAGATTCAGTTGGTACTAGAATAAGGTACACCATGCCCAGGAATCCTTCACGAAATGGTAAAGCAGAACGAATGAATAGATCCTTATTGGAAAAAGCGAGATGTCTTTTATTTGACGGTAGTTTTAGTATGGAAATGTTGGGTGAGTCAATTATGACAGCTACTTACTTAATCAACAGATTGCCTACTTCTACTCTTCCAGGTGATGTAAAGCCTGCAGAAAGATGGTATGGTTTTAAACCTGATTTAGGTAAAATTAAAGTATTTGGTTGTCCTGTTTATTCTTTGATTCATGAAGAGGATAGGAATGGAAAACTGTGTGAGCGTTCTAAAATACTATTTATGGAAAATACTAATCCAAACAAGAGTAAAATTGAATTTGCTAGGAATTTCATATTTGATGAATGTAGGACAACTGGCTTAGCAAATGAAGATCAATTTATTAAACCTAGTATTGTTAAAATTCCTTTGATGGACCATGAAACCAAATCCCAGGTCTCTCAGTCTCCAAATGTTGAGCAAATTGAACAACCTATTTTGGAGGATGAAGACTTGGCATTGCCCAGAAGACCTCAAGAGTTAAAAAGCCTCCAAAATATTTGGAAGATTTTGTGACTAATTTTGCCCTTGACGCATTAGACCTATATGTGGTTAGTTGGAAAAAAGCAATTAATGAAGAATTAAAGTTGTTAGAAGATAAGGGTACTTGGGAGGTGATAGATTGCCCTACAAATGGCACAGTAACCGACAGTCGGAAGGTTTTCACCACAAAGATGGTGGATGGAGAAAATAAAAAAAAGGCTCGGCTTGTTGCAAGGGGCTTCACTTGAGGATGAGAACATCTTTGCACATGTTCCACGCTCAGAGTTCTGCTAGCTATTGCTGTTCAACTTGTGCTTAGTCAAGTGCTATTTATTCAGAAAATTATTTATAGATTTAATATGCCCGATTGTAAGCCTAGTAAGATACCAATTCAACCTAAACTGAATTTAACTAAAAGTAATAACATTCATTTAAATTGTTAAGTCCCTTATAAATAATTAGTTGGAAGTTTAATGTATCTTATGTTGTGCACTCGTCCTGACCTATCTTTTTGTTTCTTATTTTGGATGATTCCAGAACTGTTATTATGTAAGCCATTGGAAACATTTGAAGCATATAATTAGATACTAGAAGCATACTTTATGTATGGGTTTAAATTTTTAAAAATCTGAGAGTATATTTATGTTTTTGTAAATACTGATTATGCATTTGATGTTAATGATAGGAAAAGCACTTCAGATTATGTAATTACAATTAATGATAATGTAATTTGTTGGTATTTTAAGAAGCAATCCTTGGTTGCTCTTAGTTCTTGTGAAGCAGAATATTACTCACTTGCTTTTAGTTTATTAGAATCAATTTTTCCGGAAGAGTTGCTATTTGAATTGTTTTATATTAGAAATTCTATTACAGTTTTTGAAGACAACCAAGGAACTATTAAGATTACCGAGACTATGGAGACAAAAAAGATCTAAACATTTTGAAGTTAGATTCCATTTTGTTAAAGTCTTAATTACTAAGGGTGGAATAAAATTAATCTATATAGAGTCAGTTAGGAGATTTAATGACTAAGGCTTTGCCATTAAATAAGATTATTTTTGTGATAAATTGAACCTAATAAGTGATTAAATTTTTTTTTAAGGATTGCAGAATTGGGAGAGGGTGTTAGTGTCCAATTCTGCAAAGTGATAAAGGCAACACTGTCTTGCCCGATAAGTGAGGTTAAATGTTGGTTCATGTGTGTTCGGTTGTTACGCTCTCAGATCATTTTTCTTTGTACTAATTATGCTTTATCAATAAACTATTAATATTTCGACGACTGCTTATTTATTGGACCCTAATTGAATACTCCTTACGTATTGGATAAATGACTCACCAAGGAATAGCATTAACAGATCCATAGGACAAAAAAATAAAAAAATAAAAAAGCGATGCAAGAATTTTTCTTGTACTTGGAACAAAATTTATTATTTTTCTAATTAATAGTGAATTTTCATTTAAAAAAAAATTAAATTCCATGATTCACAAAGATATTTTCAACTTCAAACATCCTTCAATTTGATTCCTGGCAGAAGTAATTCAATTAATTAAAATACCATATTTACATCTGAGGAAGAAATAGCATTCGATAACTCAATCAATTGAAAAAAAAAATACTCACTGGTCTGAGTAATTATGATATAAAAGAATGCAAATAAGAAAGAGAAACTAATTAGCCACCAGAGTAAAATAGGAGAACTACAAAGGAAAAAATATGAAAATTACTCCTAACAAGGTTTTTGTATTATGACATGATCAATAAAAAAAGACATGTCCTTTTTAATTTTATAAGTATTATTAATAAAAACAGTTTGTGAATGATAAATGTTTTAGAAATATGTATAAAATAAAAAGAAACAAAAGTAGCAGGAAAGTTTTTACTCAAAAGATAAAAAGAATATGGCCAAGAATGGATGAATCACTGAAAGACCTCAAGGTGATTATAGCTACCCTCACCATGCATACTGTAACACAGTCATGTTGTATAGCCTCTAAAAATCTGGTTCTTCAAGTCCAATTAAGAGAAACCTGTCAAGCTGGATATGTGAGGTACAGAAAAATAAATTGATTTCCAATATCTTCATCACAATATCACAATACTTCAATAGTTTGAGATGTAAACTTTATGATCGATACAATGGGATTTTTTTATTAGAGTTATTTAGATCAGGTTGAATACCAGATACTCTATTGTATTCAGAATTTCAAATATAATAGCTGATTTTTAACTTAAAGTAAATAAAGGCATAACAAATTTAGCTAATCCTAAAAAATTGTCAACAAGCAATAAAATGATCTTGTTAATAGCAGGAAAATTAATAATAACCATTAGAATGTATCACTTGTTTTATTACAATACTTACACTAACTGGATTAGGGAGGTTATCAGGTACTCAGGGTTGCCACAGTTTCTCCCCCACTTATTTTAAGACTACATGAATTTTTGGACACCTTAACACAAGACACTTGACCCAATCACTGACTCCTGCCCCTTATCCTTGTAGCGAGTAGGTGGCCGACGTACTCGTTGAGGCTGTTGTTCTGGTTCAGCTAAATCACTAGCATCCATGTCTGGATCAGGTTTTGACGGAATTAGCGCATTTAGACTCTCGAGCTGAACTTTTTGGAATATTCTTGAACCATGGAGTTCCTTGGAATGTCAATTGACTGGCATGGACCAAATTTTGGTTTTGCTTTTTAGGTTTCCTGAATCCAGCAAAACGTAATGACGAATGCCCAATTTTCTTTGTATTTCTCCAAATTGCCAAATTGTATTTAAACAATAGAAAAGTATCTATTGTTTAAATACAATCGAACTTGGGTTCTCTCTCTTTCAAAGACCTGCTGGAATTTGAAGAGATCTTTGAAGCATGTGGCATGTACGGGAAAATTGCGTCTAAACGGATTCTCATCTGGTGATGAAGATATATTTTGACTGAAGATTTTCCGCAAGCAAGAGGTGTTGCTTTATCGAAAAATAATTTTCTATATCTTTTCTTCAATGGGGCAAGACTCATTTGCAGCCGACTTTAGTCTGTTTATAAAAGTTTGAACGTTACGTTCAGCTAGACCATTTGTAGCAGGATGTCCCGGTGCAATGAACTTTTGGAAGATTCCATTCTCTGTGCAGTAAGTGCGGAATTCCTCACTCTGAAAAATGGAGGCGTTATTAGGGACAATTACTTGCGAATATCCATGTGAGGCGAAGATGATTTCCAATAAATAGATAGTTGAACAACTGCTAGGCGTATCCTTACTGATTTTTATTTCGGCCCACTTAGACTTAGCATCCACAACAACAAGATAGGAGCAGTTTTCGTATTGCCCGGCAAAGTCCAAGTGAATCCTTTCCCAATTCTCCTGTGGAGGATCCCAAGAATGGACCAGAACTTCCGGAAGATGTGCGCGAGTCCGAGCACAACCTTTGACCAAACCCTCGATATCTTTGAAATATGGAACAGTGTGTCTGCACATATTTGGTTAACTTCATGATCAATGAGCGCGTCTGATGATGGTCTGGATTATATTATTGAAGCCCGAGAAAGGCAATCAACGTTTTCATTATCTTTCCCTTTCTTACATTTAACAATATAATCAAACCCTGAATGGAATGATGTATATCGTAGTTAGCGTGCAGATATCATTTGTGGGAGGGGTTTTCGGTGGTGGAAGATCCTGGGCAATGGCTCGTTATGCATGAAAAGTTCAAAATGTTTTCCATATAGATAATAATAGAAATACTACACCGAAATTTAGCAAGCGCTTCTCGATCAAGCTGGCTATAGTTGGTCTGAGAAACTGTAAGTGACCTTGATATCTATCGGCCTTCCCGTACCTTCTATTGTGTGGCTAAGGACAGCGGATATCCCTGTTTGGCTGGAATCTGTCGTCAAAACCAGTGGCAATGCTGGGGCAAATGGAATAACAACACGATCCCCATCAAAATTGTATCCTTGTATAGCCTCAACATTTTTTATTCCATCAACAGTCCAACGTTTTGGCCATTTCGGCCACCCACAAGGACAATCTAAATATTTAACAGCTTATATTATATATTCATTTGTAACATTTATAATAACAACATTATCACTAATAATATAACATACCTTCAATATAAATTCTCATCTCACATCAAGTTTTAAAAATTGTTTTGCAGGCTATTCTACCCAGGTCATTAATTATAAGTCAAACACAGCCTATAAATAGTCAATTATTAGAGAGTCATATTTATTATTAATAAACTTACCTAAGCTTATGTTTAGTTACCTATTTTCTAAAATTCATAAATATTTGAAACTTTTAATTTTCAAACTATCCATACTATCACTACCATATAAACAAACTATTTATAACCTTCCACTCACTCAGGTCAGCCTTATTTTTATTCAATTTGTATTTATTCCAATTACCAAAATTCATATTAAAATTAATTGTAAATAGTAACAAAATTTCTTCAATTATTTTTCATAAATTTATTTTGCTTAAAATCTCTGCATAATGTTGGTTTAAATTCCTAGTATCTGTTTTTAAATTAACTGTGTAATTGATGTTATCTGATATATAAATTGACTCAAGTATTTTTCTTTTGAACATATTGTTTTCTTTATGTAAAATTATGGTGATATCAAAATCAAAATTATGTTGTTTTATTGGAATCCTTGTCTTTATATATTGTATCATTTCTGTGTTGATATATTCTATCCCCCAACATTTGCTTAGTTTCACCTATATAGACAGCTGGACAATTTAAACATTGAATTTTATATATCAATCCCGATTGACTTTTTATTTCAATTTTATCCTTTAAATTACTATAATAATTTTTAATTTTATTGTTAGGTCTATAACATAATAAGTATTCTTCAACATCATAATCTATAAATGACCTCTGGATATCTTCTGATAAACTTTTATATACTTTAATCCATAATATTTCTTAATAATTGCTTTACTATTTTATTTTTATTTTCCATCATATCAAAAGAAAAATACTTGAGTCAATTTATATATCAGAGAACATCAATTACACAGTTAATTTTAAAACAGATACTAGGAATTTCATGCATTATGCAGAGATTTTAAGCAAAATAAATTTATGAAAAATAATTGGAGAAATTTCGTTACTATTTACAATTAAGTTTAATATGAATTTTGGTAATTGGAATAAATACAAATTGAGACCAAAATGCAATTTAAATTAAATTAAAAACAAGGCTGACCTGAGTGAGTGGAAGGTTATAGATGTTTATATGGTAGTGATAGTATGGATAAATTGAAAATTAAAAGTTTCAAAAAGGCGAACTCTTCAGAAACGTGTTCGTAATGTTGCACCCGGTTCTGCTGGGAACTCACCAAACAAAAAAAAAAATAAAAAAGGTAAACAAAAAAAATCTACACCTGAAATCCGCAGTACACCTACAGCCAAAATTGAAAATTCCAATACTTCAGCACCAACCACATCTAACGATAACTTACCTAACGTAACACCTCCCATTAATGCCACTCCTGAATCTTCAGCCAACCGTCCATTTACCGAGCCTGTTGCACCTCCAATTTTAATCAACAATATCTATGACTTCTTGGAGTTTGGTAAAGAAATATCAGAAGTCATTGGACAACCGAATTTTAAGTGCTATACCAATAGAAAAGATACCAAGATTACCAAAACAAATAAAGACCACTACAAAAGCCTAATTAGACATCTATCGGAGAAGAATTACGACTTCCACTGTTACCAATTAAAAGAAGACAAGCCGTATCGAGTCGTATTGCGGGGACTCCATTCCACTACTCCATCTAC
>NW_027105767.1:140257-153229 GCF_000696795.3 Halyomorpha halys
CTTCTAGTTTAAATTAATGTTTGAAGTAGCCCCAATGGGTGGTTCCTTCCCAAGATTTTCAAGTGTATATGAAACATACAACATATTTACTTATTGTATTATTTTGTACAGTTGTAAATTACAATAAACAAATAATAAAAAAAATAAATAAAAAAAGTTTCAAATATTTATGAATTTTAGAAAGTAGGTAACTAAACATAAGCTAGGGTAAGTTTATTAATAATAAATATGACTCTCTAATAATTGACTTTTTATAGGGTGTGCTTGACTTATAATTAATAGTCTGGGCAGAATAGCCTGCAAAACAATTTTTAAAATTAGATGTGAAGTGAGAATTTATATTGAAGGTATGTTATATTATTAGCGATAATGTTTTTGTTATAAATGTTACAAATGAATTTATAATATAAGCGGTTAAATATTTATATTGTCCTTGAGGATGGCCGAAACATTACAATTTTGATTTATTTAATAAAATTCTATTTTATTGCTTAATATAGGAAACAATATAACCTAAATAAAGACTGGAAATTTAAACAAAATTAAAAATATATAGATTATACAATAAAAGGGCAAATATCATCTCGTGATGATATGTGCTAAGAGAACCGGTTGTCCTCAACATCTGACCAGAACTTCATATGCCATTTGTTGGATATTTCATGTCCAAGTAATTATAAATATTCCTTCATTCTTTTTCTACATACTATATATTTTTTTTTCATTATATGTAAATGCATGTTTTAAATTTTGATAGTAAAATAAAGTACAACAATTAAGTGACAAATAAAGAAAGATAGTGTGTAAGATTAATAAAATGGATAACTACTACTGGAATGACATTAGGAAAGCTGAGTATTATTGATTAGAGCTTAGACATTAGCTTGAAGGAGTATAATGATGGAGCGATAGCCTGTGAGGGATCTAGCCTTTATAGTCTTCACCATTTGGCCCACCAACGTACAAGAGCCGGGAAGAAAAAAAGCCAGTTATCTCACCCCAATTTTTAATTACTTTAGTGAAAACTATGTATTATTACTAGTCAAAATTGATGAGTCTGCCAAGTATAGGTAGGGTGAATAAAAAATAGCGGCTGTTTCAAAGCTATAAAAAATTTTTTTTTTTCATTCGGAGTTCTATATCTTAAAAAGTATGAACAACACAAGAAAACCTAAGAGAACGCCATTTAAAGAAGAGTAAATTTTCTGAAATATTAGCCCTAAAAGAGCTATTTACGTCCAATAGTTCTCGAGATATAGCTTTTTAAAAAGAAAAATTTCTTTAAAATCTACTGAAAGATTAGTAGTTAGTTAATTTATTTTGAGAAATTTGTATCTCAGGAACTATATGATGTACAGATGTCTATTAGCACTCAAATTAGAGTTAGTTTAATATACTATAAAGAAGTTTATGACCTTTACCTTCGTAGGAATAGTAGTTTTCATGATATTTGCTAAAATAAATTGATTTATAGTTGTTCAGAAAATAAGTTGGATTTATGAAAAACTACATTTCAGAAACCATTGGATGTAAAGATGTCTGCCAGCGCTCAAATTAAAGCTAGTTAAATTTACTATAAAAGAGTCAATTATGTTTATCTTTGTAGGCATAGTAGTTTTTATGATATTTGACAAAATATACTCACAAAATGTTAATTTCTAGTTGTTCGTATAAAATGTTGGAGTTTTAAAAAATATATCTCTAGATCCATAAGACGCACATATGTCTGCGAATACTTAAAATAAAGAAAATTTAACTTACTATGACACTTCATAGTCACTTCATCTTCGTAGGGGTAGTAGTTTTTAAGATATTCACATATGAATATGAATTTGCCAAATGTAAATTTGTCCGAACAACTATAAATCAATTTATTGCAGCAAATTTCATGTAAATCATTACTCCTACGAAGATAAACATCATAAACTACTTTATAGCTCATTAAACTAGCTTTTATTTGAGTCCTAATAGATCATCTGTGCGTCAAATAGTTTTTGAGATATAAATTTTTCAAAATAAATTCACTAACTACTGATCTTTCATTACGTCCCATAAAACATTTTTATGAAACGTTGCTTTTTAAAAAGCTATATTTCGAAAACTATTTAACGTAATAGTTTAATAGGTTTAATAGTAGGTAGTTTAACCCTACCTATACTTGGCAGACTCATCAATTTTGACTAGTAATAATACATAGTTTTCACTAAAGTAATTAAAAATTTGGGTGAGATATCTGCCTTTTTTCTCCTTTTGGACCTCTTGTGCTATGAGTACAAGGAAGCGGTGAGAAGATGAACCTTAGTACGAGACCTCCTCCCTCTCTGTATACCACAAAATCAATTGTTGACCATTAACACACAAATAATGCCTGACCCTTAAGGGATTATTTCGGACTGAAATCTGGTCCCAAAATATATGTTCAGAAATCAACATATTAATTCGACCTCGATTTTCCTCAGCAAAATTGGAAGAACCGTTTCCAACTCACAATAAAGGTGGCGAACCCCTAACGTTGTGACCAAAATTAATTACTTTGAATCTTGACAATGAGATGAAATAGCCTAGTAGGTGTCCTAGTATAAATGTCCACCTGTATAATGTCGACAATTTGTGTATGTTGACAAGAGTGCCATCTTGTCCTTTGAACGTATTGTTAATTTTATAACTTTTTTTTTTTGACGACTTTTTATTGCAGTTGAGATTTTAAGAAGAACAAAATTCGGTTGGAAGGCGTGTCATTTACAGGTGTGATTTGCTCTTAGTGTGTAAAGGTAAGGGAGATTATTTAATAGGTCTATAGACATAGAATGTAACATTATTCAAATGATAATCATCATCAAATGGTAATAAGGTATCTGCACAGTTATTATCTAACCGAAACACAACATAATCTAAAAGTTAACGAATATATAGAAAAGAAAAAATCTGAGGGCAGTAAGTCAATAAGAGCCTGCATTAATAACTATCTCATTATAGCAAAAGAATATAATCAAATGTGATCAACTTTGTAATAAGGTTCACTTAATCATCATTGGTTTTATGATATGATAGAAAAAATAGCTTGAGACAAGGACGCAAAGATGCAAGAACCCTTTTTGACACAAAATAATGCATGTTAGTTTCTCCAGTGTGCTTTAATAACCTTAATTTGTTATTTTAATAACAATTATGATTATAACAAAGATAGTTTTTAGAAAATTTACGAAATACACATATAGACAAGTATTACCCGCATGGTACAAACTCGTAATTGTTTTGACACTCTACTCATTTATTTATAACAGCTAGATATATTACACTATTTTTTATTATTATTTATACTGTAATATAAGTTTGAAGTTATTTGAAATAAAACGCCAATTTTTGTAAAATTGGCGTTTTATTTCAAATAACTTCATATATCTTAATATATGAAGTTATTTGAAATAAAAAATGCTGATAAATATGTAGTGGGAAAACATATGAAGATCTCAAGTATGAAAATATTCATATTGAAAAAATCGATTTGGATATATTGGAGCATTTGCTTCCAAGGTAGTAGGTATATATAGATAGATATACAAACCGAAAACATGTGTATTTTTTGTACACAACTAGTAAGAATAGTTCAAACATTATCTTTCTGAAAAACCTATTTATTTATGAAAAAAAATGTTATTCTATGGAACATTGACATAAGCCTATTTTTTAGCAATAATTTATGTAGATAATCAATCATGGATGTCGTTTTAATATTCATACGAAATTAATAACCCGTTAAACAAGGATAAACAAAATTATCAAACCTAAACTATACCCAATGACAAGACTGGAATATACCCAAGGACATGACAGCCACTATACCCAAGCAGCGCATATTTACTTTACAAATTAGCTAATTACACACGTTTAACGAAACTCTATTATTTTCTGTAAATTGCGCTTGTGGAGGAAGGAAACTAATTTGACGGAAAATAATTGTGTTTTAATAATAATAGGTATCAACTCATTCAAGAAAATAACTGAGAAAAAAAAGTTGGGGGAGAGGGCATTAAATTGACAAGTTATTTAATCTACATGAGAATTTTTTTTGAAAAAGCCAAGTCTGGAAAAGGGTCAACTGAGGCTTGCAATGATAAAGGGTGATAAATGATAATGCTTTTTTCAATGGAAAAAACCTCAAGTTGACAGAGTTCTTTACATAAAGACAATTGATGTGTTTGTGAAACCGAAACCAATCGTGAATTTGAAAAAAAATAAATGGTTCTTCAATGGCTCATAATGGAAATATGTCTAAAAAAATGTGTTTAATTATCGGGGGAATTTTCAAGAAAGCCAGCTTTTAACTCCCCTCAGAGGTTTCTGACACTTAAGTTTTAATAATGACAACTAGTTCTTATTTAAATCAAGAATGTTACTTAAGACCTCGTTAAAGTATAAAAAAGAAATTAAACTAACTGTAAAAAACGGAGATAAGATAAGATATTTTTAAATAAAAGAATCGGAGAATATTTCCCTCCGTATTCCTCTAAATATTAAATTGTGGAAAGGAGCGTTACTCCTTGAATAGATGAAATGCTGATTTTTCCACCCTTCTCAGGTAATCACAACTTGTTTCATAAGAACAGTTTGAAAAAATCCCAACTCTAGGGACAGGTTAAAAAGAAAAAGTTATTAAGTCAGAAATGGGCATTAAAATCTATTGGAAAATAAAACTGTTTCTTAATAAGATATGGCCGTTATAGCTTAAAATGTATTTTTAAACTTTTTTTTTTTTTTGACCAAGACTCCTGTTGGAGTCGTGTATTGCTTCAACTGTCTTCCTCAGATATCTAAATTAAATTCGTTAGATCGCAGTGATTTCCAGGAATTTATATCTATATTACCAGGAATAATACTAAAAATAACCATAAGTTATACACACAGATATATATGTATATAAGTAGTTATCTTCTCCTTTATCTTTATGAAACATATAAAATGTGGCCCTCTAGGTCGCAGTGTCAGAACTTAATTCCGACTTCTAACTTTGAATACTCTTCTGATCGCACTTGTTCTGTTATTTTCTCATCAATGACTACTATTAAGAAGATTTTTATTATTATTCCCTCTTCTCTAGTTGTTTCCACCCCAATCCAGTCTAATTTGTCCTTTTTATTGTTATTCCCTCTTCTCTAGTTGTTTCCACCCCAATCCAGTCTAATTTGTCCTTTTTATTCTTAAAATTCCCTTTCTCTAATTTAAAATTCTACATAAAATCAACTTTTTTCTCTCCACAGATCCCGAGCCCATAATTCAAAACGATTTTCCAAAAAAAAAAAAAAAAAAATATTAGTCCTCAACTTAAAAATCCATGACCTAAACCAAAAATTTCCTCCCTGACAAATTTTCATTAGCCAAATTTATATTCATATGTAAATATCATAAAAACTACCATCCCTACGAAGATAAGTGTCATCAACTACTTTATAGTAAGTTAAATTTTCTTTATTTTGAGTACTGGTAGGCATAAGTGTGTCTTATGGACTAGAGATACATGTTTTCAAAAATCAAACATTTTATACAAACAACAAGAAATTAACAGTTTATGAATTTATTTCGTCAAATATCTTTATAATATCTAGCTTCATAAAGTTTTTCAAAACTCAAACTTATTGTCTTAACAACTATAAATCAATTTATTTTAGGAAATATCATGAAAAATACTATTCCAACGAAGGTAAAGGTCATAAACTACTTTATGGTACGTTAAACTAGCTATAATTTGAGTGCTGGTGGGGATGCATAACGTCCAATACTCGTGGTAGGACTCTTTCCCGAGTCACAACATCCAATACCTATTTCATCCTCTCTCCCAAAAATCCTACTTAATGGTCCACATCCCTTAAAAAACGTCCCGACATCCTTGATACATTTGTTACTTCCCAAATACCCACCTCACAATCCATAATTCAATCTTTAGATGACCTCTCTTCAGATCATAGCCCGATTCTACTTCACATCCATTCTAATCCTATTCCTAGACCCTCTCCCCCTCCAATGGTTACAGGACGGGTAAACTGGAAAAATTTTCGGACTGATCTTGAAAACGTACTTGACTTAAAAATTCCATTAAAACAAAAGAACAGATCGACTCTGCTATCGAAATACTCTCCAGATCGATAGGAACTACTATCACTAACAATACTTCACTAATGAACACACAATTTTTTCGGGAAAACAACTTACCTCGTCACGTACAAGCCTTATTAACAGAAAAACAACGGGCAAGAGCGAGGTGGCACAGAACAAGATATCCTTCGGACAAATCTCATTATAATACATACTAACATACTAAAAACAGAAATTAGAATACAGAATACAAAATTTCTAGAACTTAACAGAAATCCTAAATACCACTGAAAATAAGACTTGGACACGATCAGATAAAGAAAAAACTCAAAAGTTCGGCGAACACATCTTCAAAACTTTTAATCCCCATCCTGATATCCTTAATCCAACCCATGTTGAACATGTTGAAGCAGTGATTACAATTCCACTCCAAATGACCCTTCCTCCTAATGCCTTTCATCCCTCAGAAATAAAGAACATCATCTACCAATTACTTTCTAAAAAAGCTCCTGGCCACGATCTTATCACAGCACACATTCTGAAACAGCTCCCTCGTAAAGCCATCCTACTCCTTACCTATATCTATAATGCTACCCTCCGATCCACCTATTTCCCCTACCCATGGAAAATGTCTATAATAAAAATGTTTCCCAAACCCTTCAAGCCACTTGAATATCCATCTTCCTACCGTCCAATTTCATTACTGCCCATTATGGGCAAAATCCTAGAAAAACTCTTATTGAAATGCCTCTATCCTATCCTTTACCTATCATCCTATCATGTTATTCCTGACCACCAGTTTGGATTTAGAACATCTCATTCTACCATACAACAGTGCCATTGAGTGGTTGATGTCATATGTTTCACATTGGAGTGCGGAATGTACTGCACGGGAATCTTCTCAACATCAAGGAAGATGCCTGGCATCCAGGTCTGCTCTATAAAGTTCGTCAATTCCTTCCACCTACATATTTCCTTTTAACCCGCTCCTACCTCTCTGATAGAATTATGCCACAAGTAAATCATAACTTAGCCTACTCATCTCTCTTTTCTCAATCCGCCGGTGTTCCTCAAGTAGTATCTTATGCCCCATTCTTTACACGGTTTATTTATCAAAATCATCGAAATCGGATCATGGAAGTATTTAGATACAGTGTATTGTATTTTGAACCATCTTTTCAAAAACAGTGTTTCTACAGGTTGCAATGTTAACCCGTTCACTCATTATATTTTCGAATAATTTCTAAACTATTTATTTCGCGAAATTTTTCAATTACTCGTTTTTTAAAAAAATAAAAATTTCTGCAAAGCTGAATTAAAAAAAATATATATCAGACTTGTAGGTTTGATGATAGTATATAAATTTTGTAACACTCTTTACATTCTTGTTGGACATATATTAATATGACATAATATAATAGCAATACACAATAATAATTCACATGACTTAAACCATTCTCATAGATAACTTACCTGGGCTGGTTACCCAGCACTCAGTGTTGCCAGAGCACTCAGTGCTGTCAGCCCCTACTATAATACAATTAATAATTTTAGATAAGACATAGTGAGCATGCTTGTACTTGACATAAATAAGGAAAGTGAGTTGATATACCAGCCACTATTGTTTGTTATTCACTAATATAACGAATATTTAATTTAAACAAATAAATGATTGTGATAGAACTTGTAAGTACCAAACACGTTTATTAAGTCAAATTGTAGAAATTGCTACTTAGCCATTGGGAACAAACTGCTCTTTCCAAATGGCAGAAAAGCGCTTTAACGAAGGGGATCAGATGAGCAGGGACAATGATGGCTTTGTGGTGGATCGATTCTCGGAACAGGTTTCTGCACTCCCCCTAATCGCCCCCTCCCACTACGAACAACACTCCTTTGCACACACACACACACACACACACACACACACACACACACACACACACACACATGTGCTGCGTCTCAATTCAGGTTAAAACTAATTAACAATGTAGCAATGCGATTGGATCAAAAAGCTTTGGAGACAGGGGGGTGGGTGGAGGGGATACAAGAATAGGCCTTCGCTAATGATAGAGTTGAATAATAACCACTCAATTTCTATTGGTCATAATTTTTTTTTTTTTTAAACCGGACAAAATTTAACAATATTGAATAAGCCAACCGCCAGAAGCTGTATAATATTCTGATTGAACAAAGGAATACCAAAGAAGTTAGTAAATCTCCTACGGATGTGCATGACCGAAACGTTTAAAAAGCTACGAATCGGTAATAATTATTCTGAGATATTCCAGGTCCGGTCGGGTTTAAAACAAGATGATTCGGTATCACCTATCTTATTTGGTCTAGCACTAGAACACACCATTAAAAGTGTGATGAATACTGAAAAGGATTTGACTTAGGGTAGTAAAAGACCGCATTCATATCAATCCACAAAAAACAGACGCCATCACCTTCTCATACAAGAAAACTCCCAACACAGCACCTAAACTCAACGAACAGACAATACAAACCAAGAAACATCTCACTTACCTAGGCATTAAACTAGAAACACATTTATCTTTTACTGCACGCATACAGAACAGAATACAAATCGTCAAGTCAACATCATACCAGCTTAAACACCAATCTACTCACCAGGGCTGTCACTCAGACTCAAATTACTCATCTACAAAGTAATACTACGACCATCACTCCTACACGGCGCACCACTACTACACTATCTTCACCCAACAGCCCTGAAATCACAACAATACCAAAACAGCACACTATAGAAGATATGTCGAATCACATCTCTGGAAAGACGTAACATGACACACATTCATAACGAACAACAGTTAGAAACTGTACAACAACACATCACACGGAGACACATTAAATTCTTGGACAGTCTCCCTGCTTCCTTCAATCCAGTATTCCAGTCTATCACTCCATCCCCCCTTCCAGCGAGGTGGCAGGGCAGGAAAGGTTCCAAAAACCCTATTAACATCACCTCATAACTCCATCTTCTGATGCACCCCCACCCACTCCCACACACTTATTTTTCAACTTCTGACTGTTTTCCTTATTATTTCACCATTATCTATCGTCTTTATTAATTAATGTTTTTGTTTTTATCTTATATGCAATAAAACTCGAGGAGCCCCTCACCTCCGGACTTAAAATAGCTCCGTTTAGAATGGATAGTTCATATATGACATTAAACATAACAGGTAACCTTAAAATACCAAAGGTAGTAAAAGGTAAGACACAACACGAATTACTTTTTCTTTTTCACAGTAATGCACTTCTTATTTCTGCTTTAGAGGGTTCGGAAAAAAAAGTAAAATACCGGTGTTTGGGTGTGCTGATGATTTGGTATTATTGGGTGAAGACACGGAAACTATAGAATTAAATACAACCGCGTAAATAAACTCCAGTAAACAAACTAGGTCTTGAAATAAATATGGATAAAACAACACATATGGTAAGCAGTAGAAACGCGAACAATTTCGGTGATATAGATATAGGAGGAAATAGGTTTGAACAGCTTTAAGTATTTAAGTGAAACTTGAAAAAAGGAAATTGATGAGGAAATAAAAGCGAATTTGAAGGCGGGAAATTCTTCTTATTTTTCAATTTTGAAACTTCTTAGCTCAAGCCTTCAGACCAAAAACTTAAAAATTAGAATTTACAAAACTATTATCATTCCCACTGTTCTTTATGGATGCGAGACGTGGCCTCTTACACTAAGGGATGAACAGTGCCTTACGGTTTTCAAAAATAAATTATTATGTAAAATACTCGGACCGAAAAAGGATGAATTAACGGGAGAATTTAGAAGACTACACAACATTGAATTAAGAGAACTACAACCGGTAAATTTAATATAAGTTATAGCACTGCGGTGTATAAGATGGGGGTGATTGAAAACTGATTTAGTAGAATTGGCTTTGGAGGGCCATCTTTGGAAGGAGCGGTTGGTGGTATTGCTTTGGATAACATTGGTTAGGCCTTCATTATTACTATTATTATGAATAAGATATCTATGCAATATAATATACATTGTCGATCAAATTTCAACATCACCACCATTATTACTATTATTATGAATAAGATATCTATGCAATATAATATACATTGTCGATCAAATTTCAACATCACCACCATTATTACTATTATTATGAATAAGATATCTATGCAATATAATATACATTGTCGATCAAATTTCAACATCACCACCAAGATACATTCTGGAATAAAGAGAACAAAAGTAAAATTCAAATTCAAATAAAAAAAAAAGAAAGAATAATTTGAAAAGAACGGAGTAAAAAAATTAATTAAACATTTAGTTCGCGAGGTGGAACCAGATGTATCGCAAATCTATATTTTTTAATATTTACCATTTTATTAAAGGGTTATTTTTATGTCCCTGACATTGAGCTATATATATTTAACTTTTAACTATAATTTCATACCAGAATATTTTTATAAAATAATAAATGATGACTGAAATCGATGAACATATTCTATTCATCTTTTCAAAAATTTGGAGACAAAATTAATATCTAGCTGTAATATAGTTAATTTTTAAAAATAAGAGTAAACAATTATCAAGCTGTTAAAGTTTATTAAAACAGTTATAATTAACTCTTATACAAAAGGAATAAACACATTAAATAACACATTTTTTATTATATCTCAATACTTAAGCCTTTTTGTAAACAATAGTGCACCAATACCATTCATATATAAATTAAGTAACACTCACTAGAACTTCTTCATGAACTTGGCTATGGGTAAATGCCCGTTTTCTTACCTGCAACAAGAAAACAGAATTAACATAAAAAAAAGAACTGTTTATGATTACAAATAAAACATGTTTGATTTTAAAATGGTTAAGGTCTTAGTATATTAAACAGATGGAATAAGTAATGTAAAACATAACATTAAATTCAGATGGATGGATATGAAATTCATATAGACCAGTACCTATGCAGTTTCTTGTTTTTCATGCTAATCGCGCCTTCTGGGTCTCTCTTCTGCTCTCAACTTCTTAAGGACGATTGAGGTGGATCTCCTCACTGCGTTCCAATGCTGGTCTAAGCGTAGCATATGGCTCACTACGTTTTCTGGTGTGATGCGTCCTCCACACACTCTCTCCAATTCGCTTCTCTCTGCCGCAAAGCGAAACAATCTGATATCTAGGACATTCTGCGGCGTTGTCCAACTTGAATCGGTAATGGTAGGCTCTAAAGCATCCATGTCGAATCAACAATTGAGTTACATAGAAATGCCCACGACCATGCAACAAACTAACGTTGGGTATTAACCTCCGAGTCCACCTACCGGAATTTGCAGCCTCCCAACGCTGATGCCATTGATCGATGGTAATTTTCCGCTTTTTTTCTCTGGAAACATGAGAGCGTCGCCCCTAGTGCCTGCTTCTTTCTGGCTATCACGCAAACCACCTCGTGGGAAACAGTTCGAAAAGAATTTACCGTCGTTAAAGAAACTCTGCAATAAACGGAAACTAACTGTCTAGTGTTCTAACAATACTGTCTACAACATTTGATCTCGTGGGGAGCTGCATCGTGCCTTTACATAGTTTCTTAAGTGCTATTTTGCAACCTCCTCTTTGATGGGGAAATCATCCAAATCTCGCAGCTCGAAAAGGGACTCCTCCGTCCAAGTCCGCACTTCTGTCCTTTCACCAAGCACAACCATCAGTGAGCTTTTTAGTGGAACAAGAGATTGCTCGTTCTTCCGGTCCAATTGGTATAACAGGTCACCTTTATTAATTTTCCGGACCTTTGTGATTGATGAGGTCATTTCCACCATCGCCGGATCTTCTCTCACCTTTTGCATAACATCTGAGTAGGACTGGCTCTCTGGTATTTTTACTATGACTGCGGCAGGCCTCGGTGGCTTAGGGCGAGGTTTCTTCCTCGATCTTTTTCGCACTTCTTGCCATAGCTCCTTCTGTGGTTCTCCACGTTGACCTATATTAGATCTCTGAGGGCGATTTACAATATGATGCACAACTTGTGCGGTTTTCTTCTTGTTCTTCCTCTTATCGCCCGCCAAAGAAGGTGTGGTTACTGTTCCCTCTGATTTAACAGCATTCTTCCTAGGTGGACTTACCTCCTTCGTTTGGGTGTGACCGTCTGCAGTTTCGATAGGGAGGGCAGCTGTTTCCAACTTTTCAAAGTATAGTTGGATTTCGCATGCATAACTCCTTTTGTATCACCTCTGTAGTGGTTACTCTTGTGGCGTTAGATGCTGCAATGCCCTAGTCTCCCACGATCGCAGCACTGCGGTCGCATGATGAAGACGCCGGGGAACCCGCTTTCGCATTCCCTATCGGCGGTGGTACTGGGGTTCCGTGACCCTGCGCGGTAGCACAGTTAACATTTTCTTCCATAATTTTTCAAATTATTTTCACATTTTATACCTCCTGGCAGGTTTCGAAACAGCCGCTTCTAACCTGAGGAACAGACGCTGGCCAGTACACCACCTATTCTAGGAACCGTCGCGCCTGGATATGTGTGTGTGTGTGTGTATGTGAGTCAACTCATATCAAGTAATCGAATCATAGAAAAGACTTGTATTGATTATAAAATATCATCGATCATACTTAACTGGACAATACTTAACTGGAGCCGAAACCCGGGACTTTAAATACCGGAGTAATATTTACTTTAAAGAAGATTTTTTTTAAATATTAGTTTTCTCAGCTTTCAATTTTTTTTTCTATTCTCTTATTTTTTTAAAAAAATAATGGCTGCTAATGGCAATGGTATCGTTAGACAAGCAGTCTTGAACTTGGAAGCTTTAAATCCAAATGGGGTTCAAAACCCACCACCCCCGGAGCTTGCCCCACTACCGGAAGTCTCTCTAGCGGGAGCC
>NW_027105767.1:156535-177188 GCF_000696795.3 Halyomorpha halys
AGTATTAGTTTACGAGGATTGTTCGTAAACTGGTGGGGGAGAGTTACGGTATGAGTCAGCTGTTATTTCGATGTCAGCTGACTGAGGGGATCAGCTGATCGAGGGTATATAAGAGATGTACCGAATACAATAAAGTCAGTGTTTTACAGCAGTTCAAGCGAGTTAGATCTTATTCCTTCTTCTCTTTTTTGACATTTTGTTTTCGCCAATACTTAACTTATAACTTCAGGTTTACTTGACAAAGGTATCTAACCGATTTAGTAACCTACCGATTTAGTAAAATAACCACAGATATACGATTATAATGAGGACTACTTAAACCTAAGGGATCCAATTTATCCAGGTTTTATTAAACCACCGAATCCAAAGCTCACAAAGCTACTTACCATCAACAAATACAGACTTTGATATCCTATCTTTCATATTTGACCCAGTATAGATATGCATTATGTAACAATTCAAATAGCTGACTTATAGAAAAAAGACCAGCTTATATTAAAATTAATAATAAGACATATAAGAAACTCTTATGATAATAAGAAAATAAATCTAAGTTTTTTTTTAATTTCTAACGCAGAATTTTGTCTATCCACGTTTGATAGAACAAAAAAATATTATGACGTAGTTGGACTTGAGGAGTGAGGAGTCCACTTGCCTTTTCTATAGCATCAACGGCCTGAATAAATGTTAGACGATATAAAAGGAATAATAGGTTTTCTTCTATGTTACAGCAAGTTTGTCCGTGATCATACTCGGGACTTCATTGGGGTGGCCGTCTCCTGTTCTTCCTAGGATGCAAGATGAAGGCACACCCTTCTTCATGTCCTACGAGGAAATATCATGGATGGTTTCCCTACTCTACCTAGGAAACTTGATGTCCCCGATTCCAGCTGGATACCTCATGGATATCTTGGGAAGGAAGAACTCCCTACTCGTACTAACAATCATACCTCTGTCAGCTTGGGTCATGATCATCTTTGCAGAGGCACCCATTATGCTATACTTTGCTCGTTTCTTAGCAGGTCAGTTTTTCATTCTGTAAAACTAAATATATTTTAATAATTAAAACATCATTATATTACTCCTAAATCGATTTTTCAATGACAGTAACAATTTCTGTCCTAGGTACATGGAGTGGAATAGTGAGTACCATAGCTCCGATGTATCTTGCAGAGATATCTGAACCACGGGTGCGAGGAGCACTCAGTACCTTTGTCCAACTGATGACTAATCTGGGGGTGCTGTTCGAGTACGTAATAGGACCTATTGTCTCGTATAAAATCCTAGGATATTTCTCAGGCTCGTTGCCTATTATTTTTATCATCATTTTCTTTGGGATGCCAGAAAGCCCATACTGGTTGTTGATGAAGGGGAAGAAAGAAAAGGCCGCAAAATCTCTTGCTTGGCTGAGAGGACTTGAAAACTCATCTGAAGTGAAAGAGGAGCTCGAAACTTTGGAAAACGTGGTAACAGAAGAGATGAGAAATAAGAAACGTTTAAAGGATTTAGTAGAAACGAAAGGGAACAGGAAAGCACTGCTTGTAGTTGAGGCACTAGCAATATTTCAACGTATGTCAGGTATCAGCGCCCTTATGGCCTACACTTCGACAACTTTACCAAAGGCAGGAGCAGGTTCTCTTTCACCCAACGACTGTGTCATCGTCATGGGTCTGGTTTGGGTGGTCAGTGTTTTTGTAGCCACGGTACTAGTGGATTCTCTAGGAAGGAAGCCTTTGCTCCTCACCTCGAGCATTGGCTGCTGCATGGCATTGTTCGCCGCTGGTTTGTGGTTTTTCTTGGACGAAAAGACCAACTATGACGTAACAAATTTTTACTGGGTTCCGTTCGGGTCATTTTTGGTCTACGGTTTCAGCTTTTGCATAGGACTGGGACCCATAGCCAGCACGATTCAGGGGGAAGCTTTCCCGACAAACATCAAAGCCCTTGCTTCAGGAATAACATCTGTAGTACTTGCTGTCACTTCTTTCATCATGAATAAAATATATCACACAATCGCTGATGAATTCGGCATGTATTTGAACTACTGGATATTTTCAGGGGCCTGTCTTACTTCGACCATATTTGTATTAGTGTATTTGGTGGAAACGAAGGGAAAAACACTACATGAAATTCACGAGGAGTTGAACAAAACAACCAAGAAAACGATCCCAAATAATGAAGGGGCCTGAAAGCTAGAATAGATTAGTAATTTTGTCAATAGGATCCGACGTTACCAGCCAAAGTATTCTTTTAGATCTTAAACCGATAAAGGAGACACAGAAAGAGATCCATCCCTATTATAATGTATAAACCAATTTATTCTCTTATTTTCTAACATTAGTCTCATCAACTTACGATAAAAATAAAACTTTCTGATGTCAGTTATTAAAAAGTTTATGAAAATGGATCATTTTAAGGTATAAGACTGTATAGTTTTCTAAGGGGCAATGCATTTAAACAATCGGGAGTTAAAAACGGCCGTTAAAATACATTAATAAAGTTGATGGCGCAAACTATGCGTAGCTTGAATCTCATAGAAAATTTAGAAAAAAAAATTTTCACCAAAGCAATTACTGGAAATATGGGAAAGGACTGTGAAATATTTAAAAAAAGCTCTTTACATAGCGAATGTTTGTTAAAAGTTATTTTAAGAGTATTAACCCTACAAGAAATATTAGTTGTAACTTGAAGACTATACCATGAATTAATATTCTATTAAGCTTAGTAGAAAAAAAAAGTTGAATTAATAATTTTTTTTTTGTGATTAAACAATACAAATATTAAGACAATATAAAAAAATACTTATAACTAGAATAATGTCAATTTTTTTAGAATAATAAATTATAAACCGTGCCAAAAATTAGTTTGTAGCATATGATGTTTTTTATTATTTCAAAAAATGTACTAAGAATTAGATTTTGTTTTATTACAAATATTATAGGCAATATAGTTACATTAGGAAATAATGAGTTCTCTAATATGACTGAATATGTAACTGTGATATGTGAAATAAATTTTAAGTTATCAAGGAAAAACATATTTTTTTTCTACCACTTTCATTTTATTATTTGTATTTTTAAGACAGGGTGGAAACTATAAAAAACTAATCAAATAACATTGAAATATCACTTATTGATAATGAAATAAAAATATCAAAAAAATAAGTAATTAGTAAATTAGTTATAAAATTAATGATTAATAATAGAAGAAGAACTATAATTTTTGGAAATGCTTTGAGACTAATAGTAGTTAAGAGAAAAATTGTTGGATGAATAGGAAAAGAGAATAGGTTTCTGCATAGGAAATAGTAACACAAGTTCTCTTTTGACCAATCTCAACTACTTTTTTTTCTCCCTCAGTCGCTAGTAGATGTTGACTATGAAGATATCTTCCCTAATGTTGTGCTTCTGCTCAAAGATTTTAACATTAAAAAGTACATTTTTTTAGACAGTGTATATTTTTTAAATAAAATTTTGGTATTTAAGAAGATGACATCTGTACATCATAAAAGATGTCATCGACGGACTTATTTGGTTTTTACTCCGAATTTTAATGAAGAAAGAATTAAAAATTGTGGTAAGAATGGTATAGAAATAAAGGAGACTACTTTAAAGTGCCCCCGAGTCATCAATTTATGTCATATGGACCAAATTCAGCTGCTAATCCAGTGATTTTTTTAGATAATTAATACATATAGATAATATTATGCTTTGTTAATGCTATCCCGATTTTTCGACTTAGCATAAGTTTAAAAAAAAACAGATGACTTACGGGAGCAAAAAATGAGTAGTAGATGACAAAGGTGCCATATTAGCTGTTAAATATAATTATTTATTACAACAATCTGGAGAGGTAAGATTTTTTTTAGTATCTTACTATAAATGTATGTAAATAGGCCCAACAGAAAAAAACACTCTAATTTCTCCAAAAAGTATACATCACAATTTCTACTCCCCCTCCCCCCATATAAAGAAAACCATATATCTTCATTAATATATTTGAAACGTAAAATAATTTTACAGAAAAATAAAAACAGACATTAAGATATTTAATTTCATTATTACTTTTTACTGATTTATCACCTCCCAAATTTCCTGTTCCCGGACCAATATCGAATCTATAGATGACCCTTCCTCAGACCACAATGCAGTTATCCTCTTCTTACATTGGAACTTCGTTCGATGAAAAGTCCTCTCCTCCTTCATTGATTTAAGGACGAGTTAACTGGGACAAATTTCGTGATGATTTAGATAACAAACTGGACTTAAAAATTCCACTTAAGACTAAACATGACATTGACGAAGCCATAGAAAACTTAATAGAATCTATAAGATTTTGCATATATGACAACACAACTATCAGTAAAACTAATAATACCATACCTACTAACTTGTCGCACCACATTTGCACGAAGTGGCAAAGGACTAGATACCCATCAGATAAAACACATTATACCAAATTGACAAACAAACTTAAAAAATTCAAAATGCAAAATTTAACTAACTTAACTGAAAACCTCGCGACTACTGACAAATCTTTATGGACGACTACTAAGAAGATTCTTAACTTCAAAAATTTAAATCACCCACTTCTTACTGAATCTCAAACATGTACAAAATCGGACGAAGGAAAATCACAAATATTCGGACAGCATCTTTCTAAAACCTTTGAGTCGCACCCTGACATCCTTAATTCAACCAACCTTGAAGACATTGAAGAAGGATTGAATACTCCACTCCAAATAACCCTGCCACCTAAAGCATTTCATCCATCAGAGATATCCAACATCATCCAGAATTTACCAACCAGCAAAGCTACTGGTTATGACCTAATTACATCCCATGTTCTAAAACATCTTCCTCGAAAATCTGTTATATTCCTCACCTACATCTACAATGCTGTCCTCAGATCCACATATTTTCCTGACCCATGGAAATTATCCATAATCAAAATGATTCCCAAACCTCGAAAGCCGCCAGAACACCCACCCTCTTACCGTCCTATCTCTCTGTTACCTATCATGATAAAAATCCTGGAGAAACTTATCTTAAAACACCTGTACCCCATCCTAGATTCCAACCGTGTAGAAAAGGCTTTTGATCGAGTCTGGCACCCAGGACTGCTATACAAGATCCGTAAATCCCCCCCCCCTCTACATATTATCTCATTATCCGTTCTTATCTCTCAGACAGGTTATTTCAAGTAAATCACAACAGCGCTTATTCCTCCCTGTTTCCTTAGTCTGCTGGTGTACCTCAGGGTAGTATCCTTGGTCCTATCCTTTATAGTTTTTACAGCTGACATCCCAACCCATCCTAAAACTATTCCCACCATGTATGCCGATAACACGTGCCTATTGTCAGTGAATAATGATCCTTCCATTGTATCCCAATCCCTCCAATCCCACATCACCACCCTTGAAGAATGGTGGCAAACCTGGGTGATTAAAATAAATTCCAATAAATCCCACCAAATCACATTTACCCTTCGTTGTAAACCTTCGTCTTGCCCCACAGTATCTTTTAATAATACCCCACTTATTCCTGTTGAGCAGATCCGTTACTTAGGACTAAATCTGGACAAACGACTGACATGGAATCCTCATACAAGACTGAAAAGACAGGAAACTGCTCGTCGATTTCGACTATTACAACATTTACTAGACAAACGGTCCAAACTTCCAATCTATTAAAAAGGACTGATCTACGTGACTATTATAAGGCCTATCTGGACATACGGAATTGAGCTATGGAGCTCCACTAAACCATCTAATTCCTCTCGAATCCAATCCTTACAGTCCAAAATCCTTTGTAAAATCCTTAATGCGCCTTACTTTGTCACAAATCAAATCATCCATCAGGACCTCAATGTCCCCTATGTTGCCGATTTGGCCAGAACCAGATACCAATCCTTCCACAATAAACTTCCCAACCACCCAAACCAACTCGTTTCTAGTCTGGCTTCTCCTGCACTACCTAATAAACCTTCAAGGCGTCTGGAAAGAAGATGGCCTCGAGATCTTCTCCTTTAGAAGTGTTTAGGAGTTCTATCAATGGGTAGATTCTCCTCGTTTGTATCATGTCATAATATCACTTACAGCAATTTACTTGATGTGTATATATGTATACAGTTGTAAATAACAATAAATAAATTATAAAAAAAAGAATGTTTAGTGACATACGACTTTCGGGAGAATAGTTCGAAAATTAAATGACCTAAAATAATTATAACGTTCATTTAATAACAAATAACACTGAAATAATATAGATATCCGTAATAATTTCTATGAATTCCTAATGTTTGCGGAAGGTTCCTGAAACAAAACTCAGAACTGAAAATATCCACCATTTTCAGCACAAAAAATATAGCTTATCTACAAAGCTTTCATAGCATCCACTTTTAATACTGAAAATTTTATTAAAAATAAAATGATACATTTATATTTTTGTGGACTAAAAATAATAACAGTCACTGAAAATGAATATCATGCAAGTAAAGTGGAAGTTTAATCAAAATTATCAAGTTCATTCACAGGAAATGCCGGTTTTTAATATAAAAGATGAAACACCATTTAGATCAATATCTATTGTAACCTCATGATTGTTCTAAAGGAACCTGGTCTCAAGAACAATAAACAATTTCATTTCATTTCATAATGACCGCCGAAAAATGAATGTTGCCCCTGGTAGGAAATGAACCCACAACATTCCGAACCAAGCGCCCCAACCCACACGGTTTTTTGCGCACTACCCCACTGCTCCCGCACCCCGTATGCCAGAAATGGCAAGGGAGGGGGATTAAAAAAAACCCACACGGGCGTCACGTCCCTAGAAGAAGCTTCAGTAACTTGTGTTTTACTCTGTGATGTCAGCGTGTTATGAGGAGGAAGTTGTTGGGGCATTTCCCCAGCATATATGCTGCTGTTTCAGGCTCTCTGTTGCATTTGCGACAGAGGGATCCAACTTCTATATCCTGTTCACCAACACCTGTGACTCCACGTATAGGTCCATAATTTGTACTTAGGTAGAAGGCACGTAATTAGAGAAAATAAGGCATTTCTTGAAAGAAAAACGTTTCAACCATTAATTTAAATATTTTACTTCATTCGCCACCCTAAACAAATATGGAAATAATATGTAAACATTGACATAAACATACTAATCATGTATGAGAATATTTTAAATAGATAAATTGTAGGGAATTATCAGTTTCCACTTTTTATGCATTTATTTCCGTTAAATTATAATTTGTATCCGTTATGTTAAGAAATAATACTCCCAACAGAAGAGTTTAAATATCATTTTTTTTTTAAATATCCAATTTATTTCCAACGCTCATAAGCTACTCTGTTAATTGTAGTTCTAAAAAAGTGACCATTTATTGAACACCTACAGGATCCATCCACTTATACGAATACGTTGATTGCTTGATAAATAAATCGAATTTAAAATGTATCAAATAACCCAGAAAAAGAAACGAGTAATTTAAAAAAGCTTTAACATTACATCTCATTTTTTTAGTGACTCAGTAAAGATAATTAATTCAAACTATGTTCACGTACACAATGTAGAAAAAATTATTTCTATAGAGTGAAACTGTTATCTTATACATAGTTAAACTGCTGTGATATTTTTTACTATTATATTCTGTAAGAAAATATTTTGATTTTTAATTTGTAGTTTGTAGTAATTCTAATTAAAGGATTCGATCTAAAATGAATATAGGAAGAAGATAGTTGACCGTATGAAGAAGATTGGAGGAAGCTGGGTGGCGGTGAATAAAGCTATTGTTGACCAAGGTTTGGTCCCACTTTGCACGGCTGTCACTCGGACAATCTTCCTACAATTTTTTTTTTCCTAAACTGGAGGCAGATTTCAGATTATTCTGTAACAGACAATTTAATTAATAAGCACCTTCACATTGTTGTTGAGTATGAAAGTCTTTTTAAAATCGGCATAATTTTTATCTGCAAATAGTTGAAAAAAAATCTCAAATTATTTGGGATTTTACGAAAAACAAAATTGTGCAATATTAAGCCGCTTGAGATAGGTTTAAAAAAGACAAATTGTATTTTTTATAAAGAAACATTCCTTCAGCCTACTCTGCTGCAACTTAGCATTACGTAATTTAAATATTTTCTCAAGTCATTACTTCCTATTTAACAAAATACGAGAAGCATACAAAAAACAAAACAGAAAAGATGAACTTTCTCCTTTTCTCAAGAAGATCAGACCTTTGTTTTTATGAAGTTGTTTGTTACATCCAAGGTGTAATTTAACATCCTTAAACATTATCAAACCGTTAGTGGACAATATGTTGAGTATGTGGAAATACAACGGAATATTATTAAAAGTATTAGTAATCGGAGTTTAGATAAACATATAAGATATTAGAAGTGAAATGACATTAAAATTAATCTTACTAATTTGTTTTGAAACTGAAATCCCTGCGGAGTGGTTTAAATAAAAGGGGGAGGGAGAGGGGATGAGCTGGATTGCTAAGTGACCAATCACAAGGAGGTGGGCATCAAGAGGGTAACCTCAACATATTATGACTTCAATATGCTAGCGTTTAGATTGGATGAACCAACGGCTGTGGAAACCGATCGATACCTTCTCCGACTGGACATTCTCCAATATCTCCGCTTTAATTTGTCTAGACTATCACCTCTGGAGTCAATTTAAAGCTATTCCGTTCTACTATTAAACAAAACGATAAATGCTATATATAATTGAAAATGTAAAAAGTACTCAATGTTTGTATACATTAATTACTATTTATGCCTGTTGATATGGAGGATTATCACCTTCTTATTACTTTAAGACAAAACTAAAAATTATATACACAGTGACAGTAACATGTAAACAGCATTTTTTCGTCTTCTTTTCGGTAATAATATTTTGTTGAAAAGGAGCTTTAAGCCCAAATGTTTTATTTATCTCTACCCCTAACCACCCCTATGTTTCTCTAACAATATTTTCTAATTTTTAAACAGATCTGGATTTTTCTACATGAATTATAATAACATACAGCGTCAAATTTGAAATTATGTTTCTCACAATAAAATCAAACTCATGTCCACCATTATATATGAAAAAATTCGATTTTTTTAATTATATTGAGTAGTATCCTACAATTTAGTTGTTTAGATCCGAATTGAGAACTTATATCATAGCTGGTAAGGGAATAAATATTGTAAGGTGTATGACAAAACAATAAAAATATCAATAGGAAGGGAATAAACATTGTAAGGTGTATACAAAACAATAAAAATATCAATAGGAAGGGAATAAACATTGTAAGGTGTATGACAAAACAATAAAAATATCAATAGGAAGGGAATAAACATTGTAAGGTGTATGAAAAAACAATAAAAATATCAATAGGAAGGGAATAAACATTGTAAGGTGTATGACAAAACAATAAAAATATCAATAGGAAGGGAATAAACTTTTGCATAAAAAATAAAGAAAAAACTAGGTTAAGACAGTATATTATAAATTATAGATTTATAGAAAACTAATTAATAGTTGTCACAGTAATGAGTAATAAAATAGCGAATAAAGAATAAGATCAGTGAACAGCAAAACAATACTTATTAGAAGTAGTAAGAACTATGGTTAACAATCGAAAGAGAGGTTCCTGAAGTGAATGTGGTATAGAGAGAAAAAAAAATTGAATAAGAGTAAAAATCATGAAACATGAGAAAAGTAAGGCAAGTAATACAATAAACTAAGAAAAAATTGAACTAATATATCGATCATACAGTAGAGTTGTATAAGTGATATGCCATCATCTCCATACTTAAGTTCATACATAAGTTTCATGATTTTTACTCTTAGTTGATTTTTTTTCTCTATATACTATAAATAATCTGTATATAACATAAATATCGCCGAGAGCAAATAGTAGAAGAAAAAAATGGGGAAAAGTGAGATGTGACTCCCATGGGTCACTAAATCTAAATTTAATTTAATTTTTTTTGTATAATTTATTTATTGATATTTACAACTGTACATAAATACATCAAGTAAATTTGAGGAAATCATAATGGCATGGTACAAGCATGTAGAGAAACTACCCATTGGTTGGACTCTAAATTTTTTTTTTTTAATTTAAATTTTGTATTTATTGATAAATATTACAAACTGCCACAACGTTGTTGGGCATTAGTGATAACTGATCACATTCATACTAAAATAACATAATAATAAAAATAAATAAATAAATGAAAACAAAAGTAGATGAAAATAAACCTCTCTCTAAATATATAAAAACAGAAGGATAAAGAAAATATACATAATCAAACTATGTACATGGAAAAATAAATAAATAGAATATCATCAGTCGCATTTACACTCATATATACAATGTTTATACTATCGACCTGAGGATCCCTGATCCCATTCTATCCCCCACTTATGAGAGGTAGAGCAGAGCTCTTTGAGATCCCAGCGTACCTCTCTTACTGCGTCACTGGTAATGAGCCAGAGGTGGCTGAGTAAGTGTACTAAAGCTGCAAACACTCAACATGAGTGGAACATCTAACCACTACCAGAACTCCAATTGTCCATTTTTATTTTACAATAAGTCACTTGGCCACTGCCGTTTCAACGTTTCGAAGTGAATTGTAAGGATGGGTGGAACTAGATAAGGATTGAACCAAAGGATTAGGATGATTAGAAAGGTTTATATGGAATTTTGAGAACCTGCTTGATATGAGGTCAAGAACAAAAGGGATATGGAGGCGATGGTGTAGTGTTCTGTTGGAAACGTAATAGGGTGCATTAACTGTGGTTCTAAGGATTTTGGATTGAAAGGATTGGAAACGTTTGATATTCGATGGTTTAACTGTTCCCCAAAGTTCAAGTCCATAGGTCCAGATAGGTCTGAGTATAGTCTTATAAATTGTAAGTTTATTTTCTATTGAGAGATGAGAGGTCCTGCTGAGCAGTAGGAATAGTTGGCTGAATCGTCTGTTACGACGATTAAGTTAAGTCGAGTTCTTGTCTTTTATATCTAGTATGTTGGTTACAGGTGAGTCCTTTATGTAAGATGAATCCAAGATATCGCACTGTGTCAGATCTGAGTAAAGAAATGTTACTTAGAAATTGGATGAGGCTGTTACAGGATCAGGATGGTAGGATAGGATAGCTATATCATCGGCAAATGTTGCCAGGAACGTGTCGGGATTGATAGGAATGTCAGCAGTGAGAAGATGTAGGGGACAGGACCCAAAACACTGCCTTGGGGAACTCCTGCTTCGACTGCCTAGATATCTGAGTACTCAGAACAACTGCGAACTCGAAAATAGCAAATAGGTAGGAGCGGATGATAGGGTATACGGTTTGAGGGAGTATGGACTTGAGCTTGGAAAGCAATACGGCATGCAATACTCGATAAAAAGCTTTCGCCGTCCAGAAAGATACCCGAGCAGTATTGTTTGCACAACTAAATGCAAATTGCAAATTGCACAACGACCGGTGGTCTTTTGGATGGTATGCTTCATTCACCACCAGAAATACCTACGTCGTAATGCTTGGAGGGTTTCATTCAGTCCTCGGTGATTGATTTTACCTTGGTGATAAGCGATTGTCATTTCCTTTTGCCGTTCCACGTCTCAGAGATTTTCCACCATTAGTGAGCCTCGGATGAATGACCGATCCACCCCAATCTGCTTGGTTCGCAACTGTCTGCGTTTTTTATCCCACACTACACCGTGTCCAACAAATAGATGGTGGATCTTTCCACGTTTGAACGCTGTGCAAATTCAATTTATTGGACACGCTACAAATCCTCCTTAACGCCTGGTTGTGACTAGACAGCGGAAATGATACTGTTCCCATATTTGAAACGTTCCACTTTTGTTAAACCTGAGGTCTTCGTATTCCAGATAATTTGCTGTCATTTTTCATTTATTATTTCTTCCAGCTCCTCCATCTCCAATGATCTCCCCTCATTTTTCTTCTGGTCCGCCGACGACTCTTCCCTGGGATTTGCTCCGGCGCTTCTTGTTGTTCGTCCCTTCCTGGTGTTTAATCGCAAAGAAACTGCCCTCCGTTCATCCTTAATCACATTTATCGTTATTGCCCTAGAGAGCCATTCTCTATTCCAGGTTTTTAAATAATATTCAAATTATACTTTCAACACGTGACCTTAGTGGATGACTCCTTTAACTTCCTGACCCACTGCAAAGGTCGATGATACGTATGAACCTGGAAATGCCTTCCAAAAACGTAGGGTCAGAAGGGTCAACCGCCCACAAAATTCCAGGAAGTTCCTTCTCTAGCGCACTGTAACGAATCTCCGCTGCTGTGAGGTGTCTACTAGCGTATGGTATAGAATGTTTACCACCAGTGCCTTCCTGCTCTCAGGGAGTACTCTTGAAGTACTTGTGAATATTCTGTTTCATGGCCAATCTAACGATCAGTTTTCTACCTTTTCCAAGGTTATTAAGGGGAACTATTTCATTTCTGACACGAACCGGCGTTAGTAGTTTAGCACAACTAAAAGCCGTCTAATCTATTATAATCTATACATCATTTGGCACAGTAATATGCTGTAAAGCGCATTTTAAGTGCTGCACATGTTCGGTTTTTGTTTAGCTGAAAACTAGTAGGTCATGCATGTATATTTGACACACCGACTCGTCTTCCCTTCCACATGTTCCTGCTCCTCTGTCCCAGTCCCCAGTCCATTCCTTCTGCTTCTGTCTCTGAGGTCCAACTCCTCAGTGGATTTAAAATTTATTTATACCACGTTCCATTATGGATGTCACGCAACATATTCGTTCCCTTGAACGTAAACTACGGGCTCTGCGTCGCACCATACTAGGCGTAGCAGATGTTGGAGGAATCGGCGTCGCTGATGTAAGCCAAAGGTCATTTTTGAAGAAGAAGGTCATTCTTTGAGGCCACTTTGAAGACTTTGATTAATGATTTGTTTGAGTTCCAGAGATACTTCGACGATTTTGCCAATTCATACCTATAGAACAGGATCAAGCAGATGGATTTCCTAACGACCACTGAAATGTCATTTATGACGAACTGCAGAGAGAAATCAATACTGCCAAACCGCATGGGATCCAAATCAAAAGGGCAAGTGGGAATGAAGAACCATCGTCCCAACTTGGTCAAAATGACCTAAGTCAAATTATCAGGTCCATGCTGAAATGATAATGCACATTGGAGCATAGCGTATCTTCCTAAAATCCAGATCCAAAATCAGTCGAAGATACCCTCATCATTTACCCTCGCATGGGAGAAGCTGAAGTACGATAAACCCCGAATACTGGCTGCTGAGCGCCGGCGGTATGAACTTTCCTTATCAGGAATCGCGGATAGCGTTGAGGCCTTCAAGGCATTGAATCTAGACAACCCCACAGAGTTCCTACTAGCAACATTAGCTCTGCGCTCGCTTGACAGTGCGACGCGTAGGCAGTTCGAGATGGCTCGCTTTGAAGAAATGCGATGAATGTAATTTGATACATTAGGCAACGCTTGACTGCGTTGAAGCTTTCGAGGGACATAGAGACTCGGCCTTCCCCTTGCAGTAATTATGCGTCGCGGAATAAGAATCCGAATAAGAACTCGAAAAGGTATAATGCCGTGGCTCTCCATACTTCTGATACTTCGATGAAGCACCATCCACAGGGTCTGGTCCCAAGATTTCCACCCTAAACTCAGCGCTCCCATATACCTTCTAGTAGTATGAGGTCTTCGTTCAACTCCTTTAAAAGCTACCCTATTTGTAAAGAGATACACTTACTGGACAGATGCCAGAAATTTATATCTATATCATCATCTCAACGTCAAGGATTCGTACCTGGAAGGGGTGTAGAAATAGTCTAAAGGACAACCTTCGGGTGAGGAATTGTTCATCCAGGTATAACTGTCGGTTCTGCAACAAGGGGCATCACAGCCTGGTTCACCACGAGGAGGAGGATCCCCGCCGCGGAAGTGATCAGTCCACTTGTATTGATACCAAACTTCCTATCAGCATTGAACCCAGTGCCTTTATTAGTTTTGGTTGTTCTTATTCCGAAGGGTGCGCCACTCCAGGCATGATTCTGTTGGGTACGGCGTCCTTTGGGATCAATCCCTTGCAGCATCTTCCCACACCCGTCTGCTGACGCGCTCTGCACTCAGTGTTTGGTAGTTGACCAAATTTCATCAAGTTGTCGCGTCAATAATGCAGATCTTCGTCCGCTTCAACAGGAATGGTTAGCGGATGACGAATTTTTCCTGCCAAAATCGGTGGATATGCTCATAGGTTGCGATTTGTACCCCCGTCTGATAACTGGAGGACCGTATCATTCGGGAATAGACTATGTGTATCTGTTACCCAGCGTGTTCGGGTTGGTAATTATGGGGAAAATAGGTACACAGTTGCCCACCAAAGGAAGCTCCTTTTTCACCGAGTCCTACGGCAATGTAGAGACACAACTACAAGCATTCTGGGAAATAGAGGAGCCAAGCGTTATCGTTCGGTCCTCTCCGCAGGACTCTTAAAATTATTCATGAGAATAATTATTCAAGGACTGCAGCAGGAAGATACATAGTCAAACTTCCGTTGATTGTTGATAGTGATTCTCCCAGCGATAACTGAGAGGTTGCTTCCAAAAGATTTGTGGCCTTGGAAAGGAAAATGGTTAAGGACCCTCCGTTGGGACAGAGTTACTTTTCATGCAGGAATACCCTGACATATCTCCAGCTCCAATACCAGTTAATTATATCATACCTCACCATCCGGTCTGGCAGCAAGGATCGAACGAAGCAAAGCTCATGTTGGTATTTGATGCCTCGTAGCCTTCGACATCGACCAGCCTCAACGACACTTTGCTCGGCGGCCCAAAACTTCAAAGAGATCTGCCGAATGTTCTGACCATATTCAGGTTACATTATATTCCTTTTTGCGCGGACATACCGAAAATGTTCAGACAGATTTTGGTTCACCCTACTCAACGCAGTCTTTTGGAGAAAAGAACCCTCTGACATGTTGGAAGAGTTTGAACTTAACACATTGACCTACGGTCTTAAGTCCAGCCTCTTCCTCGCCAAGCACACCATTCAACAATTAATGAAGGATGAAGGAGAAGCTTACCCATTAGCGACCAACCGGATTTCGACGTCAATGTACGTCGACGATATTGTTACTGGAGCGGATTCGCTTCGATTCTTCGACGGGAATTATGCGAATTATTCGCCAAAGGAGAATTCATCCTTTGAAAGTGGGCGTCAACGCGGCCGGCACTAACAGTTAGTCAGAACGGTGCAATCTCAGAGTCTCTTGATCATACAGGAGATGTTAATACCATGAAAACCTTACCTATGTGGAGCACTTGAAACGACGTTTTCACGTTTACAGTGTGCTCACCTCCTTATGAGCATGCCACTAAACGGATCATCTTATCCGTTGCAAGGATATTCGATTCACTAGGTCTGTTTGCACCCGTCATCCTCTTGGCTAAAATAATTTTGCAGAACCTGTGGAAATCTCAGGTCAGCTGGGATGATCCACTGCCTACAGATATCGCCAGTGAGTAGCGCCAACTCGCTTTAGAGTGGACATTATTGACTCAGGTATCCATGCCCCGTATTGTGAATTTGCACAATTCACAAACGCATTGGCTGATTGGGTTCAGCTTCTAATATAGCGTATGCTGCTGCTGTTTACCTACGAATTGAAAATGCCCATGGAGATGTAAAGGTTTCATTGGTAAAGGCGAAAACAAAGGTGGCACCTCTTAAATTTTTGACAGTCTAGAACTATGTGGGTCTCTTTTCTAACCTAGATCTTATCGTCAATCGGACTAACATTTGTTCCTACGCGTAGGAGTTGCTTTACAGACTCCACCGTAGTTTTGGCTTGGCTGCGGACACCTATCCACAGACTAAAAACATTCGAGGCCAATCATGTATCAGAATGGTTGATACATGATTGGCCTTGAATGTTGGACCACACATGGAGCACACCACAGTTGATGATTGGCAATATGTGAGATCAAATGAAATGCCTTCCGAGCTTTTAAGCTACACCAAAAAACGGTGGTGGCGTGGACCTGAATGCCTTTCACGTCCAGCGAGTGGATCGCCTGGATCGCTCGATCGTCGAAAATCTAGTTGCGTTATTGGGATCTCGTCACACTACGTGTTCCCTCTGATTCGGACCAGTGGATACAGCGGTTGAGCTCTTTCCATTTTCTAGTTCCCTTCACGGCCAGGATTATTCGATTCTGTAAGGTTACCCGGGACCACGACGGCTTATTCTTTAATCGTATAACCGCCCAGGAATACATTGACGAACGCTCGTTCGTACACAGCTCAATGCGCTAATCTTCCTGAGACGTTATTTGCCACTACAGTTATTCCGAATGAGCTGCGCAACTTTGCTCCCTTTATCGATCACCGGGGGATTGTCAGGTTGGGCGGTAGATCGGAACATTGTGCACTTCCGTATTCTAGAAAGCAACCTATGCTCGTACCTCCCATCTGGCACGACTGATCGTGGATGATATCCATGTCAGATTTTTTCACTCAGAACCTACACTCACGCACGCCCTTTTCAGGAACCGCTTCTGAATTCCCGGCTGTTTAAAGTACGAACGGGGCTGGGTTCTTAAATGTATTGATTGTAGGATCCGCATTGCGAAGCCATCGCAGACTCTAATGGCAGCACTTCCCAGTGAGCGGCTCCTCGACCATCGCCCGTCTTACTAAATGAAGGAGTTCAATCGCCGAAATGCATCCCTGGGCAAGGTATATCTTTGCATCTTCATATGTATGACCAATCGAGCTGTACATTTAGAGGCCGTGTCGTCATTGTCGACTCTTGCCTTTCTCATGTCCCTCGAGAGGTTTGTAGCACGGCTGGGTTTACCAAATACCATTTGGTCAGATAATGGAACCAACCAGCTTCACGCTTCATGAAGGATATCCGACAATGGATGACTAAAAACGAAAATAATATTGCTCGCTCACTAGCACCCAGAGGCATTACGTGGAGATTCATTTTGGTGGTCCGTGGGAGACTGCCGTCAAATCGGCTAAGAAATTCTTATTAAGGTCCTTTGGGAAGGAACAATTTACTTTTGAGGATCTATCTACGATATTTTCTCGTATTGAAGGAATTATGAGCTCGAGGCCACATTGTTCGCTTTCGGAGGATGTTCACAACTGGGATTTCCTCACTCCCGGTTATTTCCTCATAAGAGATCCTTTGACCACCATTCCGGAACCCACTGATGTCATTATCAGGGACCTATAGGGTTATAGGCAGAACCGAATGATGTCTGTTTGGCAGCGGTGGCGTCGAAAATATTTGCACACTCTGCAACAACGGGTAAAGTGGACCGCAAATTATGAAGGGATGAAGATAGGGGATCTGATAATACTGGCGGAAAAGAGATTATTGGTGGGACATTGGCCGGTTGGAAGGATTATTGACATTCATCCCGGTCGGGATGGTATCGTGCGGGTTGTTACGGTGCGTACCCCTTCAGGATCTACATTAGTTAGAGCGACAAGTACGATCCTGAAGGAGGATCAAATCAAATCCACGTTGTACAGGATTTTAGAGGTGAGAAGGGGTTTCCTTCACAAATTCGTCATGATTAGGGCGTTTAAGTTTTCACAAGAGGATGTGATTTATTTACTTACTTTCTGCCAAATTTGAAGATTTTCTTTTGTTTCCTTCTCTTCTTTACTCAGTATATTTTTTTTCTATCTCTTGTTTTCTCCGTCAATGGAGCACTAGTTTCCTTTTATTTTTTGTACAGAAGAAGACCTTTCTTCCTTCACTGATCACACCCTCATACATAACAATGACATAATTCTGAGCTAAAATAGTTCGATGTTTAAATTTGAACCCATCAAATTTAAGGTGGGCCAGTCTGCTGCCACCAGTTGACCAGGCTGAGAGACACTTGTTGCGAGACGGGACTCCCAGAGGTCCCCTAGTAGGTATTTACCTTAATAATAAGAGCGTCAGGATTAGGAGTAACTACTGAAGTGGAGGAAACAATTTAAAGTGAATGCCCCAGGGTGCGGTCCTAGGTCCGGCCCAGTGGGAACCAGTGTTTGACGAGTTACTGGGGGAGCTAGAGAACATTGGGTTCCTTGCCACGACCTACGTCGACGACCTGGCAGTCATAGTGGCCGAGAACAGTTGAGGCAGATTGAAGATGGAAGCAGAGAGCTGTGCCGGTCTCGTGGGAGAATGGTGTCAGAGAAGGAAATGGAGTGTGGCCGCAGCTAAGTCTCCGGCCATACTTATAAGAGGTTCTACTGATAGGGCACATCCTATAACTCTATACATTCAAGAACAGAGGAGTAGACTGGGTGAGGATAAGAAGACGATTTGACGACACTCCTCACCTGGTGTATTTGAGGGATAGGATGGCCCAATCACTTAATGGATTGAGCAGAATAGGGGGTGCGTTCTGGGGATTCAGGTACCCTGTAAATATGACCATTTACAAAGCCGTGGTCCCGGGTATTCTGAGGTACTCTGAGGAAGTTTATCCCTACCGTCCGTCCAAGACTGGGAGCGGGTGGGTCCTCCCAGATTATTGGGTCTCGCAGATCCTGACGGGACATGGTGGGCCCTGGGGGAAAGCTGCAAAGCTTTGAGAAGAATATCGACCCCCGGTGCCTTATGAGTGGAGTCCCCGAAACTGCAGAGCATGTTTTGTTGAATTGGACCACCAAGGACATTATGCCGGTTGTTGATGAAAACCGGGATATTCGCTCTCGCCAAATAGGACCTCGTCTGATGGAGTAGGATTATTTTATGGAAAACTGCAAGCTATACTACTCCATTTCCAATCCTCTTCGCAGTTTATCAATAATAAATAAATGAAATGAAAAAAAATAGTGGAAGATTCGATAAAGAAAGGATAACAGAAGAAGAAAAAAAAATGATAAATTTTTGAGCTGAAATTACGTCCCGGCACCACTTAAGTATCGCCAAGACCAAATCGTAGAAAAAACAAAACAAAAAGGATGAGAAGTGACTTGCACGGGTTCCAGTAAAAGACCACCTCAGTTGAATCCAGTTCGATCAACAGATATGGTCTCCGTTAGTAACAGGTAACTGTTACTTATAATATATTATACATTTACCTCTTATAATATTTGACATTTCATATTGTCGGTTTTTTCTAGAAAAAAATGCCATTAAGTCTGTTGAGAAATTTAATGTAGTGGGGTATATCTTAGCCTCTTCACAGGCCACAAGCGATGACTTTCTATTTTATCTTTTTCTTTTCCTTTATTTGTCCTTTCACCTACTCCCCCCACTATCTGTTATCGCACATTTCTTATGCCACATTTACTTCACCAATCTATATTTTAATTTTTTACCATATTTATTACTACTTCTAATAAGTATTGTTTTAATATTCATTACAGTGTCATGGCTGCTACTGGGGTTCTAACTAGTTATCTCTCTCTGTTTATTCCTTGACTACTGTGGTATTAGCGTATGTATTGCTGTAAAAACCTGTAGACAATTACTTTATACGGAGTTAAACAATTACAACGTAATTTTAGTGTGGTGAGTGATCAAATAGACTATTAATAAACCAAGAACTAGTGCTCGTACAATAGCGAATTGACCGACGTGGCAGGCAGTCTCTGACCTACTTGCTACAGGCCGTTGGCCACTGGCTCATCATACCGTAGATCATACCGTAGCTTCATAGCTTATCTGATCTTCCTTGGCTCAGTTGGCAGCGCACGAGGCTCACGAACCCAGGATCTCTCTCCGTTTCGAGTTCGAATCAATAGACATTATAATTTTTTTTTTTTATTATATAAACTGAACTAATTTAATTTTCTGCAACTGTATTATCTTTACTTACTACTTTTTTCAGTTTTAAATATTTACATTTATTTTTTTTTTCTTTCTCTCTTCTATCACTATGTCGGGCATGGAAACGGATGAAGAAACTGCCTTCTCTGAAATTAGTGAAACTGATTCTCAGTACCTAACAAGGCGTACTCTTCAGAAACGTGTTCGTAATTTTGCACTCGGTTCCGCTGGGAACTCACCAAACAAAAAAAAAAATAAAAAAGGTAAACAAAACAAATCTACACCAGAAATCCGCAGTACACCTGCAGCCAAAAATGAAAATTCCAATACGTCAGCACCAACCATATCTAACGATAACTTACCTAACGTAACACCTCCCATTAATGCCACTCCTGAATCTTCAGCCAACCGTTCATTTACTGAGCCTGTTCCACCTCCAATTTTCGTTAACAATAAAGTTTGGTAAAGAAATATCAGAAGTCATTGGACAACCGAATTTTAAGTGCTATAACAATAGAAAAGATATCAAGATTACCACAACAAACAAAGACCACTTTAAGAGCCTAGTTAGACATCTATCGGAGAAGAATTACGACTTCCACTGTTACCAGCTAAAAGAAGATAAACCATATCGAGTCCTACTGAGGGGACTCCATTCCACTACTCCATCTACAGCCATCAAGAGTGACTTAGAGGAATTGGGTCACAATGTTCGCCATATTGCTAATGTGGTACACCCCACGGAAAAATATCGACTTCCTCTATTTTTCATCGACTTAGAACCAACTTCCAATAATGCAGACATTTTTAAAATTTCGAGGTTGGTATACTCTTGTGTACG
>NW_027105767.1:179178-181567 GCF_000696795.3 Halyomorpha halys
TCATTACTCTAGTCCTATTCACTATTTTATCCCTCATAACTGTATCTATATTTGATTAGTTTTCTAGTCATGTATATTTGTACTTTCTTAGCATAGTTTGTTTCATTCCTTTTTTTATAATTTGTTATATTCTATTATATTTTTTATATAAGTAGGCTCTATCTCCACATACGGGCCTATTAGACACTTAATAGGCCGTAATTCTTAAACACAATGGTGGATAGTAATGATCAATCTCGAGGATTATCGCGGTATAAGATATGGTTTTAGAGCCAAATCAAAACTTTAAAATTTATTAATTAAAAAAATGATAGAAACCCAATAACTGTGAGCACTAAAACTTTGCAAAACGCCGCTTACGGTGGACGATCGGATTTGTTATTTATTATATTTTTCAACCTTACCTATCTTGACGCAAACCTTAAATTTTAAGATAGAGTTAATTTTTATTTTTCAATTACAAAGTCCATTATTGAAAACAATAAACCTAAAACACTTATAAAATAGATTGTATGTTTATTATAATATACTTTTTTTTGGCATATAACAAGTTTTTAATAATTAAAATAGAATATTATAATGAAATTTCATACGTGAATATTATAATCAAGTATTTAAAATATGATTTTCTTTCTCCTTTCAAAACTCTTTGATTTGGAGGATGCTCACCAGCAGCTCTTGAAATGAGTCCAATATTTCCGATAACAATTTCTGATCTAAATGTTAAAGTAATTTACCAAAACCGAAATGACCTTATATCTAAATGAGTTCAATGTTGAAGCAATTTTGATATTAAAAAAAAAATCTTTAAAAACTAGGTACTATACCCCTTTTTATTCAATATCAAAACAATACTAGACGATAAAAAACAAATACTTGAATTATATGATAATAAACAAAAATGAAGAAAAAAAGGATTTTATTAATTATTCAAATACCTTCATGATCATTCCTTCTTTTACTGCTGTGGTGTGATATAGCCTGAGCCAAAAGTCTCTATCTGGAAGCAACTTTGTTCTCCTAATCCGCTTCCTCAATCCCATCACAGTCTTTTCCCTTCTGTGCGGACCTCTTAAGTCTCACTGGCGCTTTTATCTAGATCCATCTTATGAAGATGTCCAAACCGTCTTAGTTTGTGCTCCTCCAGCAGTCTTTCTTTCCATTTTCCCCAGATACCTCATTTCTATGGCTGACTCTTATGTTTTGAAGTGAGGGTCCATGATTCTGAAGAGTAAGACAGGATTGGAAGGAAGGTCGATTTATAGACGGCTAATTTGATACCTTTGGAATGTAAACAACAATATTCAAAAGGTAAAGTCGGAATTGGAGGTAAATTATATAAAAAATGATGATTCGTAAACGAAGATTTTTAGGAATAAGATGTTGAATATATAAGAGTTCCAAATCCAATAAGGAGGAACGGAAAAAAAATTGGTTTAAAGTGGTGAGAAGAGAAAATAACAAGAAACATTGCAAATTAAATCGATGAAGACTTTGCAAATTAAATGGATAAAGAAAATAAAGCGGCTGAATCAATAAAGCCAGTTGAACCAACTAAAAATCGCAGTAAAACCACTAAAGTCACGAAACCAGAACTGATCACACCTATCCCATCTACCAGGAACAATTTTACTATCGTTAAAAATTCAACTAGTAACATTCCAGAGTCTTGGATTTTCAGATCCAGAGCCACCTCCTATTTTCGCCTCCAACATAGAAAATTTCATATCGAACAGCCACATTTTAGATGTTTTTCAGGCGTCAAAGATATAAAGATAAATACCACCAACAATGATCATTACAAAAAACTCGTCAATCATTTTGCCGAGAAATAATTATGACTTTCATTGTTATCAACTGAAGCAAGAAAGAGTGGCTATAAGAGGCCACCATTCAACCACTCTCACCGACGCTATCAAAACAGGGTTGAAAGAAATTGGCCACAGTGAGAGGAAAATACTGGGCATTTTTCACCCCACTGAAAAATACCCATTACCGCTGTTTTTTGTTGATTTAGAGCCAGCCTGAAATATTTTAGGTAACAAGATTGGTGTATTCAACAGTCAAAGTTGAACAGCCAAAAAAACACACAAAAAACCGATTATTGTGCAGTGCACTAAGTGTCAAAACTTATGACATAATAGACCTATTACCATCACCAGGTGTGAAATGTGCTGGCCCTCACGCCACTAATGCCTACCAGAAACCACGGGATGAACCGGCAAAATGTGGACTATGTTAAAAAGTCCATCAAACAACCTACAGAGGCTGTGAGGTTTATAAAAATATTCACAAGCAGAGATCTCATTTGATGACAACGAAAGCCCTAGATCAAACTAGCACCCTACCACCTGAAAGCCAAAATCTCTCTCTCTCTCTCTCTCTCTCT
>NW_027105767.1:181872-182566 GCF_000696795.3 Halyomorpha halys
AGGATTTTCAAGTGTATATGAAACATACTACATATTTACCTATTGTATTATTTTGTACAGTTGTAAATTACATTAAATAAATAATTTAAAAAAAACTGTTTACACATAAATTTTCAATAACCATGAGCCACAGTTTGCGTGTTCTCCCGGTACGCCTTCAGGACGTGTCGGACTCGAAAAATCACAGATTGAAAGTCGTTTTAAAATTTGATTTACCATGAAAAAATTTCTTTCCGATAGCTGCTTGAAAAAAAGAAAACCTTGAAATTGTTTTAAAAACACAAGTCTTTTTATATTGGCGGAAGATAGTTGAGCGACCAATAACAAACAAGTCTTTTTATTTTTATAGAATATTTTTCTGGTTTACTTTTCTGTAACTTCTAATTACTTAACGTCAATCTTCTTAAATATTTCTAAACACTTATCGGTCATCCTTTATCTATATGACTCTTGAGTGTTTAGATATGGAGGAGTGATTTATGTTTTGGTTCTATCACTGATTCTAGGCTAGATGCTTTTTCTCTCATTCTGCCCCTGGAAACCATTGAGCGGAATGGTTGTTAGACTTGGCGTATATTGGGACGCTTACAGCTTCCAGCTACACGCACATTGCATTTATATTGGTTATCAACTATGTAGGTATAGAAGAAGAGATGGGCAAAATTAGTTATAGATGAACCAAATAGCTAACAAT
>NW_027105767.1:182616-184617 GCF_000696795.3 Halyomorpha halys
ACATCCCAACAAATCCTAACACTATCCTCAACACGTATGTCGAGGTGTCACATGTGTGTTCGCAGTTAATAATAACTCCTTGATTGCATCCCGAGCTCTCCAGTCCCATATCACAAACCTCGAAGAATGGTGCCGAAATAGGGGGATAAAAGAAATCCCAACAAATCCCACCAAACCATCTTTACTCTTCGACGTAAACCTGCAGGCTGCCAGTATACTTTAATAATAACTCTTACACCTGTAGAACAGATCCGCTACCTTGGACTACATGTTGACAAACGACTAACTTGGCATCCTCACATAAGACTAAAATGACAGCACTAGAAAAACGGTATAAACCTCCAATACATTATAAAAGACTGATCTACATGACATGCTCATTCAATGCTCCTTAGTTTGTCTCAAATAAATTCATCTATGAAGACCTTAAAGGCACATATTAAGATAGTTGTAATAATATAGAGGTAATTATATTTAGCTGTTTTTATCTTTAAAAATATTAAAAATCTCCTCTCTCCTCTATTCTCTTCAATTGTCTGTGTCAATGTCAATAAATAAATTTTAAAAAATAGATAAAGACATTCTAAATTAAATGGATAAGGACATAGCAAAGAAAGGGAGAGAAAAAGCTACATTAAAATTAGCAAACGTGAACCTTAAGATTTTTATGCTAACTTGTTAAGTTTCAGAAATTTTAGACAGCCAATCATAAACTTCAAGTCATTACTAACCAAGGTGTTGAAGTTTTCGGTGAATAAATTATGTATATATAAACATACACATACATACATATATTATATAGCTGGCAAATGGACCAAAAGCATTAGCCAAAATTACAAAACGCTATATGACCCGCTATACCCCTTCAAACACCTGGGTGTCTATTTGAAGAAGTCATTTATTACCCAGCTGTAAACTATGGGGGTCTCTTCGTCATGGTCTTTCTTAAGGTGCTATAAAATAAAGTTGAAAACACAAGCTATCAAACTAATGAATTATTATTGGAAAATTAATGCTTCAAATCTAGTGTGTCATAACAATCTAAAAACCTAATAGTACAAGAGCCGGAAAGAAAAAAGGCAGTTAATTTACCCAAATTCTTTATTATTTCAATGAAAACTATGAATAATTATTAGTCAAAATTGACGAGTCTGCCAAGTATATGTTTATATATACATAATTTAATATATGTTTATATATACATAATTAATACATGTATGTTTATATATACATAATTTATTCAACGAAAACTTCAACACCTTGGTTACGAATGACTTGAAGTTTATGATTGGCTGTCTAAAATTTCTGAAACTTAACAAGTTAGCATAAAAATCTTAAAGTACACATTTGCTAATTTTAATGTAGCTTTTTTTCTCCCTTTCTTTGCTATGTCCTTATCCATTTAATTTACAATGTCTTTATCTATTTTTTAAAATTTATATATTGACCTTGACACGGACAATTGAAGAGAATAGAGGAATGAAAAAAATGGTGGCTATTTCAAAACGTTAAAAAAAATTAATTCATTTCGAGCTCTATATCCTTAACACTACCAACAACACAAGAAAACCTAAAAGAACATTATTAAAAGTTGAGTAAATTTGCTAAAATTGGAGCTCTAAGATAGAGCTGTTTACATTAAATATTTGCCTAGATATTGCATTTTAAAGAACAACGTTTCCCGGAAAACATGAGTAAGAACTTTTTATTGTTTTCAACTTTGGGATCTTAGAGCATGCCTACAATTGTCTTGTAACTAGGGATGCGACATCTATAACTAATTTTGCCCATCTCTTCTTCTATACCTACATAGTTGATAACCAATATAAGGGACGCATACGACATTGTTAGCTATTTAGTTCATCTATAAATAAGTTTGCCCATCTCTTCTTCTATACCTACATAGTTGATAACCGATATAAGGGACGCATAGGACATTGTTAGCTATTTGGTTCATCTATAGCTAATTTTGCCCATCTCTTCTTCTATACCTACATAGTT
>NW_027105768.1:0-534 GCF_000696795.3 Halyomorpha halys
TTGCTTGATAATAAAGTTGTCACAGTCAAAGGCCATAAAACCGTGATAACTAAAGCTTTGAAGAATAAATCACTTTCCATTTATCATTGACCATTAAGTCTGACAAAGTCTCGACATATTCACTTCTATTGGTTTGACACGTCTGATGTCTGTACTGCATAGATTATTTTTTCTCCCTCTTTTGTATGGGTTGATATTGTGTAGAGATAATATGAGTTTAGCCATTACACAATATCTATTTATTAAGTTTGTGATTTTACTGGAGTATATTTGTCATTTGGTCAAATAGTTAGACATTTATGCTCATATTATATTAGATATTCAAAGTTTTTGTAATTTGAGTTAATGCATTTTTGCTGATTTCAAGGTTTTTAGATGTTTAGAAACTGAAAATGAACTAAGCATTTTTAGCAAATTCATGACTGGAAAACTCTACTCTCAACCTCAAATATTTAAGGACCTGACTAGGTTCAATTTTAACTTGATGTACAAAACAATAAAAAAAAATATATATTTATTTAAATATATTCGAGT
>NW_027105768.1:2679-3105 GCF_000696795.3 Halyomorpha halys
GATGATGCCGCGACTGAGATGCCTCCCTCCTATATAATCTATGCACCATGCTAGCCAAGACCTAACTTGCCCCTTTACCACGCCACAGCCGAGGACACGCTGGCCAGCCTCTGATGGAGAAACATATACCACCAGGCGAAGATATAAGGTTTCACTATTTTCGCCCACCAGTGAACCTGGACGAGAGAAGCGGCTACTGGACGACGTAACCGCGACTGCGAAGACGTCACCAGATAAGAGAACTATGTATATATGCATATTAGACACTCTGATATCGATTTCTATTATTGAACATCGTAATTAACTATCACTGTCGGATTTAAGTAATCCGATTTTTCCATTCTTTTTTTGGATTTATATAAAGTCGGGGTCGGGGGTCTCATTTTCTGATGCCACCCTTGCCGCGAACACCGGAAGACCCCGCAA
>NW_027105769.1:0-1690 GCF_000696795.3 Halyomorpha halys
ATTCAGAACTGCTTTTCTCACTAATCGGTTACTGGTCATAATTCAAAGAGAACAATGAAAAAAAATTTCTATTAGACTGAAAATTAATCCGGTATCTAAAGTTCCCGGGTTTCGGCACCTGTTATGTATCGACGAAAGTCAAATGTTAAAAAAGAGAAGGAGGAATAAGATGTAACACGTGTGAACTGCTGTAACATACTATATTTATTGGGTTCGGTACATCTCTTTATATACATGCGATCAGCTCATCTCCTCAGTCAGCTGACATAGAAGTAACAGATATATTAGAAAAGTATATATTAGAAAAGTAAAAATGTATTAACTTGATTATTCTTTGATAAAATTAGTTTCGTATTTTTTGCTCTAGACTTTACTGAGTTCCTCATTTTTACTTTAGAGCAAGTTGTGCATCCTAACTTTAACAATGAAGTGGACACATAAATTCCAATAAAAGGATGTAATGTGTAACTTTTTAACCCGACATCGGTCGCTAGGTCGATTGAAACACGGTTGGTCGCCCGTGAGATTAATTGGTTAATTGGGATTTACCTTCGTACATGAAAAGTTCATATACATTGTTTTTGAAAGAGAAATTTCTGGGACATTCATGTGTCTTGCTTGGTTTTTTTTTTAAAGGTCATTTCCTCGTTTTTAATTTTAGATTTCTATATCTACTGCGCTTTACTGAAGTGACTCAAATATTTTTGAAGGCTTTACTGCACTGAATTTATTTTTATTTGCTTGATAGACACGGACATATTTTTGCGTAACTCAAATAATGTTAAACTCATCTAATTTCATTTACGATCAAAATTACTATTTCACATATTACGAGTACTCATCTTTGATTAACCAATATTAGGTCACATATAATAATAGGTCTATTAAATGAATGAATCTACAAAATATTAAGTGATCACACTAAAATTGGAACAAACCCTACCAAAAATTAATTCAAAAATAAAAAATATGTATATTATAACTAATAAATAAAATTATGAAGTTTTGTTAAAGAGCGGGTATGTTGTAATAACATATTCCTTTAATTAACGGGATTTAGTAAAACCTTGATTTACTGATGCACTTGCACAAGTTGCAAGTCTTCTAGGGTGGTTGTTATTTTTGTGTACCGGGAATAATTTTTGACAAACCTCTTTGAGAAATTTCAAATTCTCTCCATTTTTACATAATTGGTCAAATATTTTGAACTGAGTATTATAGCTTGCTTATATGCTTAAATATTTTTTTTAATTTTTATTAAGTTATGGAAACATTTATTTATTTTTTGTACGTTATCTAACAGATCGTATTTATTAATGACTTGAAAACGCGAGGGATCATTCTGACTGTTCCGGTGAAGCCTTGATAATAATTATTAGTTCATTTTTATAATACAGATGTGAATCAGAACCACCGAGGCTGAACGAATATACTGCAATTACTATATCACAGTGTAGGATTATAGTCGCCGCACAATGGTGTATAAGTCCATTGCTTTACTCCTTGTCGCTGTGAACCTGTTGATAAGATCATCTGAAGCAAGGGCAAAGGTCAGTTATATCAAGAGCTTGTTTAGTAAAGAAATGCTACTTTCTTTGGCTAACATACTAAAAAGAAAAAAGTAATTTATTTTAAGAAAAAAGTAATTAAGAAATTAAAAAAAAAAGTAATTATGCGTACGTAGTTATAT
>NW_027105769.1:1865-8987 GCF_000696795.3 Halyomorpha halys
ATAGGTGTCTTACGGCTTAATGCTTAGTTCCAGGGATCAAGTACTTTCCAGATTGACAGTTCTAGGGATCAAGTCCTCACAGTCAGTGTCACTCAGTCTAAATAAGTGTTAGGTACCAATTCCCCGGATACATTTAGTCACAGTGAACATAAATGAAAGTTGCACAGCGCTCAATCACTTCAAATCCCTCAACATTAAGCTTTTTGTTTTGTTAATTCAATAATGTTTATTTTTTTTTCAGTAAATTATTTTTATCCTTTAGAAAATATATTATTTTAAATTATATGTATCTTTTTTTATTTAAGCTCTTATAATAATTTTTTGTATAGCCTAGAGATATACCTTATTTTTGTACGCTCCTATTTAAAGTTTTTTTTTTGTTATTAACAACTAGCATTTAAATAAAAGCTTATTTATTGGTATATTTTTATTTATTTGATACTGGCCGGCAGATTTGGCAAGTTCATGTTTGAATTCCCACAGTGGTAGTTTTTTACAACATCAAATCCGATTTTACATAATTACAGAAGCAGTTGTCGCAATACCAGCAATAATTTTATACTAGCTAGGCCCCATAGTTTCGCTCGCAATAAATTTGGATAACACACCCATGTTTCATAAACATAAGTACAAGACAAAGTTAATTTAAAAAAAAAATTATTTATTATTTTTTTTAGATCCAACATTTATGTTAAAAAAAAAAGAAAAAAAGACAAATCGCTAAAACTAAAATCAATTGGATTCCCTGCATCACATAAATTTCACTTATTTCTCTGTAGATATTATCGTAATACAAAAAAAATCTAAAGACAATTGAAGGCGAAAATTATGGACAAAACGATTTTATTAAAGGGAGATGGTCTGGATGCGGACTAAGAAAAAAAAAACTCAAATAGTCGTAACACTAGTAATATGAGCCTACGTTTCGCTCCACGTTGCAGCTTCATCAAGTCTAAAAAAAGTTACAAACACTTATTTGGGGTAAAAAAAAATGAACAATGTAAATTAAGAATTAAAAAAATATGTACAGTAGGGGTATTCATGATCTTTATTTTAACGTATTAAATAGAGAAATATTTCACCATGATAAAAAGGATATAACATATTACATGGCTGAGAGACTGTAACTAGGTCTGTTAAATGGAAAATAACGTCACGAAACAGATCAGCTGAGCTTGTCACCGTTTTATTTATTACCTATATATAGGTAAATTACTCGTAGTTTGTATTTTATTTTGTTTCGTGTTTTCGACTTGAAAAAGACAATCAGTAGAAAAACTTTTACACTTTTACTTTTCAATTATTTTTGGCATGTAGTAATAAATTACTGAAATCAAAACTTAGAAGTAAACGATAACATAAAATTTTGGAAGGAAAGGTTACTAAACATGTTGCTCAGAAAATCCGCTAGGAGCTCATACGCATTTACCATTTAACATGACTTTAAGTAGGGTTTCTCACAATGCTATACTTATAACTTTGAACATGGTAAAACATTTTACATTGAACACAATATCATGAATATCCCTAGTGAAACATGAAAATTAAATAAGTATAAGAAGAGGTTTTTGACAGTTGAATAAAATAGAAATAACAACAGATTAAAAAAACTATACTAGTTATTTGTTCATTTATTTTTACAGCAATTAAGTTTTTGTACCCATTTTAGTCCTGATGAAGCCCTACAGCTTAGGGCGAAACGTTGGCTCAAATTAAAGTGATTTTTTTTTTCTTTGACCATCTTCCTTTTATAATCACAGACAGTTAATAATTGATATTCCACAAAACAAATTACTTTATAAGATTTCTTGAGGTGGGAATAACGAATATAAATTATATTCCGGCCAAGAATACAAATGTTCAAAGAACATTCCTTAAATGAAGCCGTAATAAAATCGGGAAAGATCGGGTGATCTCGGCTTACCCATAAGAATGGGATATTTATACCTTTTTGTTTTGTTCCCCTAGATTGAAATTCCCCATGAAATTCTTTAATTGTTTGTATTCATATCTTGTATATTATTGCATACATTTTTGTTTTCAAATTAAAGGTGATCTGTACTTTAGAAATAGATTTTTTTTAAATTTCGTATCTTAAGACCTGTCTGACTATTTCAGAATCGGACCTTTCTGATATATTAAAATCTATTTAATTCTACATTGATATGGCGAGTTTAATGAAAATCGTTAGAGTTCTTTTAGAAAATAGTCGTAAGTCGACTAAATCGAAAAAGTTGATATCCCATCATACCGAGACTTGCCTTAAATATATAGTTTCAATTTTGTACTACTCTTCACACATAAACACACAGGTGAAAAATCGGTGTTGGTATTTATTTCTTAGAGGCTTTTTTGGACCAATGTATTCTTTTACGCCATGAATAATCATAATCTTGGTCTCGGCAATTTTACCAAAAAATCATGCCAGAAATTTGATTATTTTATTTGTTTTCTAAAATTAAATTCATAAAAGATTACACCAATTCATATAATTTGACCAGTCTGATCTTATTGTGAAATATCTTGAACAATTAAAACTGCATGCAACAGGGTACGGTGAACATTGATGACCGTAATTATTTTATGTTTTGGTTCTTTAGCCATTATGTGTTATTATCAGAATTTTTTTTTAATTTTACAAACATAAGATATCACCTGATAGATACCAATAGGTAGTGGATGATTTCTAACAATAAAGCAGTATTCAACTTGTATACTGCACTCCTTTTCATTTTTATTTTGTTTTCAACCGGTATCGATATAAGTTATAAGGGATATTTCGTTTGTTCATTTGTTACATGCTAATGATAGAAACCATCCGAGGTGGGGAATAGCAAAAGGAAATTACTCTGGCATACCACCAGGGCAGAAATAATCAGCCGATGGTACTTCAGAAATATAATATACAAGAAGGTATATTAGAGTTGCATGAAATACGCCTTCCACTGAAGGCCAGGCGCACTTCTCTTTGGGTTTGTTGATGGGATGTAGTGGACTGTATATAATGAAAATAAAACATGATTATCTGAAAGGAAAATCTATTGTCTAAGTTATAGGTAATAGAGGGTGGCCAAAATAAGACATTTGTTGTTAGATATGTTAATGAATTTGGAATAACTGGGCTATGGAAAACTGTAGATTCAATGATGGATGTTAATTATGCTGCATTAGGTGGACTTACTCCATTCTCCGATTACTCCCTCCTCATTTCTTGATGCTTCTCTTTATCCTACTCTCCTGCAGGAGGGGGGTACTTCATAGTCTCTGTACTCACTCATTTGCACTAAAGATGATAGTGAAGAAAAGAAAAAATAGAACTGCTGCTGGCAAATAACAAACGAAATAGCTCTCAAGTGAAGGCTGCTTCACTTCCCACCGAGAGCGCTGGAGGAGGTAAGCTTTTGTTGCTGGCCACATGGTTACTGGTAGTGCCTTTCTTATGGAAGCCCCTCCCCCCCCTCCAATTCCCCTTATTTAACATTGAGATTATGTTGAAATTTCTAATTATTAATATTTTACTTAATGGAAAGCAATATGTTTATTGTTAATATTTAAGACTAATAAGGATAACATAAATTGTGATATTAAGAGATATATTTAATCAGATACCTGATGATAGAGTGACAACTTCGAAACGTATCTAATACCTACGTAATGAAATAAAATATTAAAATTTCAATTAGGCAGAGTACTTTTCATTCACTATATCCAATTATAATTTACAGATGAAGCAGTATATCTGGCTGCAGGATCTTAAACCTTGCGGCCAACCGCGCGACTTTGACAGCAACAAGCCCTATCTAAACACAAGTTTTAGATATATTGGACAAGGAGAATTCCTCATTGACATTGATGTGTTTGCACCTCGGCAAATTGATCATTTATACGTAACCTAATTACCCATGAATTATTAATATAATAATAATTAATAATTATTTTATAATTCATTCTTGCACAGTTCTTTGTGAACTTGAAGAAATGCCCCACGACGCTGGAGACCGATGACTGTGAAGAATGGTTGACCTTCCCGGGTGGAGACCAGTGTGATGAAAGTAACGCCTACTTTCGGTATCTCTACAATAAGACCCAACCTCCATTATCTTGCCCTATAATGGTAAGTGTTAAGTTTGCTATTTGTGTGTATACATGGGTCGGAGTGGCCATGGATCTAAGGAATTGTGCTATGATGGGTTGCCCACCAGCAATGATTGCGTTACCGAAATACTCAGAGCAGTGCTGCGCGTATTCAATTTCTGGGTGAAGCAATTAATGTCCTCAACCTTAGAGGCCCAGAGAGGTGAACAATTCTGTGCCTAACATAATTCTTGGCGCTTCAAGTTATTTTTTTTTTTTATAAAAAAAATCGAAATGATACAACAGTAAAGATTTTAATAATTCATGAATACGAATTAAAGTATAACATGATCTAGAAATAATAAGTTGGAATAACGGTATTCTGTGGGTAGTAACGTAGAAATGTTCCAGAAATACCAGCTAGGGGTAAAACTAACGGTCTTCAATTAAAAAAAAAAAAAAAACTCATTATGTTGAATAATTTTTGAAATACAATAAAATAGAGCAAATCCTACAGTAATTTATTATTTTTTTACAATGTTGCCAAGGTAGCACCAGATAACGCGAGGAAATTCCATCCAGTTACTTATCCACGACACTTTCTGTCGGTTTGAGTAGGCGGAGCAATAAAAATTCTACCGTATAATTGAATCACTTAGTCTGTCACTATGACAATGGTCTCCCCACCTACTTTTACTCACTACCCGATTCCGTCAGATCCGATTGTCTAAAGTGCATCTGAAATGAGTTCGCTGTGGGAGAAATGCGCTGTGATAAACATTCTCCCACTAACACCCCACTCTTTTGTCTTCTCTCCACCAGTTCTGTTCCAATAACCACTTCTGACTTTACGGATCATGTATAGTATGTTTCCCCTCCCAAATCCGGTACTGCGAGCGCTGGATAGTCAGCAGTTGCTGGAACAGACCTACTCAGTTGATTGAACTGCATTTTCTTTCCTAACCTTTCCTCGGAGTACTTCTAATATTTTACAAATAGAATTTCTTCGTATCAGCTTTTTCATAACTATTTTTCATTAATGTCGCAGTATTATAAGTTAACCAGTTCAAGTAAGCTGGTTGGAGGGGAAACTACCCACTCTCAAACCAAGATCATATTTAAATTCCCAGGTTCCTGGTGTCTAGTAACACCATTTGAGAAACATAATAAAAGAAGGTGAAGCTGCGGAGAAGGATGACAAACCTTGTTTTAAAACATCATTCAAGAAACGGCCCAAAAGTACTGACCCCAAATTTATCAGAAGCTCTCACAGATGAGGAAGCTAAAATTACATTAGTGTTTGAATTTTTAAAAGCTCATCGCCTTCTTTCTAAATTATAACTCCTCTTCGATTTTAATTTTTATTAATTTATTTATTATTATTTTTTACAAAACTTTTAGCATGCCATAGGCGTTGATGACCAAAGGGTTTTACGCCTTAAAGCATCAATAAACAAACAACGGCCCAAAATTAAAGCAAAAGTTAACATTTGATTAGATAAAAAAACAGACAAGTGTTTCATTCTCATAGAAATGATAGAAAACCATCTTTGAGGGACATTATTTTATTTTTTGAAAAATGTTTTTTCAAAATATTTCTTACTTCCTCTGAAATTCAAAAATTAATTTCAGGGGGAATAAGGATACATTACATAAAGTAATAAAGTTAAAAATAGGTATTTTTTTTCTAAACTGAATGAATATCAAATCTCAAAAATGACTTTTATAATACTGCGTTCTTAAATAGCAAGTCAGATCCTCTTAATAATTTAAGTTAATAAACATTATTTGCCTACAAAGTAAATCAAGAATCAATAAGAAGCAGTTCCAGTCAAAAATAAAAGATAGCACAAAGAACTGAAGAACCTTTCGTTTATCAGTACAGGCTGGTCACACTTTGGTGTTATATTTTATGTTAGTACTGCTTCTTGGAACAAACCTTGTGTTTCTGGTGAGAAGGGGAGGGGTTGTTATAGGGGTGAGAGGGGAAGGGTTGTTATAGTCAGGAGGGGTGAAGGTGCTAGGAGAGAGGGTGTGCGAGTTTCCTTGTCCTTCAGGTAAACTCATCTTAGATGCACTCTACTTTTAGCTATCTATCCTATAATTTAAAATTCCAGCATTACGCTATAAATCTCTATTAATATAGTTCTCTGCTACTCCGCTATCTCTACACCTGTATTATTCGTATATATATATATACACACGCACAGAAATTTATTACCGCTTTAATTTGATCATAACTTCAAACTTCTGCTCACTAAGGCTACTCAAGAGGTTATAAAATAGAATCTGCATAAATACGAATCACATTACTGTGTCAATTTCTTTTTTAAATGTTTAGTTTTTGTTTATTTTTTTTCTGTGAAAAAAATATTTATAAATAAATAACTAATTTTTTAATGACATGAATTCCACTTTATAAGTAGAATGACATAGTCTTTTAAGAAAGACAACATAGACCTTATCAATGTTTCTCATAACGACCATTGGGAGCGCTCGGTTGCCCTTCTTCTATACAACTTTTTTTTATATTATTATTATATTTTGCTTATAAATTCCTTGTTCTTTCAGGGGCAATACCATGTAAAAAATCTAAAGTTGGACTTTGATAAGCACTCGACGTTTTTTCGAGGCCTATCTGAAGAACAATGGCTGCATGGTTACCTAAATATCTACTCGGACGAAAATAAGCTCGAAAGTAAGGAGGGGTGCATATTTCTTACAGCAAAAATGAAGAAACTACGCGTGCTGGAAAAAAGTAACAGCAACAAAAAGCAGAAATGAGGAAAGATAGTTTGGAGGAAGGAATTAAATTATAAATGAAGATAATACTTTATGCATGACTATTTTCTTGATAAATAAAACGATACAATTCAAATATATTTATAAAGTGTTTTTTTTTTTGTTTTTCGTTTTAGTTTTTTATAATCTTATTTAACAAGATATCCCTCGGACAAAACTCATTACAATAAATTGACTAACGGACTAAAAGCAGAAATTAGAAAACACGGAATACAACATTTCCAGAACTTAACAGAAAACTTAAAT
>NW_027105769.1:10207-11140 GCF_000696795.3 Halyomorpha halys
AAAAAAAAAAATCTTATTTATATATTTCTGCTTATAATCAAACCTTTCACTGACTTGAGGAAAAATTACCCTGCGTAACAAAGAACTTTGAACTTAACCTTAGTTAACGTGTTCTAAAAATGGGAGGTTATTAGTAGAACCTAATAAAAATGTTAAAAGTATTAATTCAACTCTTTGACAATTTTCAAGCTATAAAACTTAAATAAACTCATCACTAATCATGTCAATGAACAATCATTAAATGTAGATAGGCAAATGTTTGTTTATGATCAAAGTTGAAACTAAAAATAATGGTTATTTTGAATCTTTAATCTTAGATATAATATCTTGTTGCATAGAACTAATACATAATTAACAAAAATATAATAGTTATATTTCTAAATGATTTTGAATGCTAGTTATGACCAAAATCATAAAAGTCTATCAAAGCACCAATTGACATAGTATTTTTATAGTAACATAAGGATATTTCAATATAACAAATACGACAAATCTGGTTCAAATATATTGATTTAAATCGGAAATGTAAATATAATACAATATATTTATAACTGTTTGAATATATTACAGAGTTTTTTTCTAATATATATATTTTTGTGTTATCGCTCAAAATGAGAGCGAACTCGTCTTTGTACCAACGGTACCAAAATATTTGGATTTAGTCTACGTATAGTATGTATACGAAAAAGTGATTCAGGGCTGGTTATGTAAAGATTGATAAGTGGACTGTATTGGAATTTGAATAATGAATCAGTTGACTATATGGATATATTTGAATAAAGGCACACACGTAAATTTATAATCTATTTTATAAAGATTTAATAAAACAATACAATTAAATACACAAAATGAAAATTAATCTTAATGCATAAAAAAATTAAATTTAACCTAATTAAAAGTCGAACAGATCCGCTACCTTGGACTACATGTGCA
>NW_027105769.1:11955-14510 GCF_000696795.3 Halyomorpha halys
AAATAATTTTATTTTGATTCATCACATCTAACAATGCGAATCTGGCATATATGGATCAGACTTCAGTTGGATTGGAAATAGTAAAAGAGCCCAAGAGGAGAAAAAGGCAGTAATTTTACCCAACTTTTAATTATTTTAATAAAAACTTTTAATCTCTAGTCGAAATTGATATATCTGTCAAGCATAGATAGGGTGAATACAAAATGGCAGCTGATTCAAAACGTTGAAATAAATAAATTTTACATTGGAAGCTCTATATTTTTAATATTACCAACAACACTTAACATCCTAAGAAAACATCATTTAAAGAAGAGTAAACTTTTTAAAACATGAGCCCTATAGTCATTTTTGAGTTCAACAGTTCGCGAGATACAGCTTTTTAAATTGCCACATTTCATAAGCAATGCAGTGAAAAATTGGTAGTTAATGAATTTACTTTGAGAAATTTATATTTCAAAAACTATCTGATGTACAGATGTCTATTAATAGTTAAATTAATGCTATGATTTAATATACTATAAAGTAGTTTATCTTGTTAGGAGTAGTAATTGTCATGATATTCGACAAACTAAATTCGCAAAATGTTGATTCCCTAGTTACGACAAACATTTTCATTTATGAAAAAAATATATCTCAGGAACCATAAGACGTACAGATGTTTACTAGCAATCAAATCAAAGCTAGCTAAACTCACTATAAATTAGGTTATGACGTTTATCTTCGTAGGAGTAGTAGATTTTATGGTTTTTTCCAAAATAATTTCACAAAATGTTAATTTCTTTCTAGTAGTTCTGATAAAATGTTTGAAAATATCATAAAATCTACTACTCCTACGAAGATAAATGCCATAAACTAACATATAGTACGTTTAACTAGCTTTAATATGAGTGCTAGCAGGCATCTGTACCTCTTTTGGTTCTTGAGAGATATTTTTTTCATAATTCAAAATTTTTGTTCGAACAACTGGAAATCAACAGTTTGTGAATTTATTCTGTCAAATATCATGAAAAATACTACTAAGATAAACGCCATAGAATACGTTATTTAACTATCATTAATCCGAGTGCTAATAGACATGTGTATGTAGATGGTTTTTGAGATATAGATTTTTCAATATTCACTAACTACTGATTTTTCAGTGCATTTTTTAAGAAATGTTGCAATTTAAAAAGCTATAGCTGCTGAACTATTAAACTTAAATATGTCTATTAGAGCTCATATTTTAGCAAATTTACTCTTCTTAAAATGATGTTCTCTTAGGTTTTCTAGTGGTGTTAGTAGTTTTAAGGATATAGAACTCCGAAAGAAAAAAAAAATATTTGTTTCGAAACTTTTATCTAGTAATTACACATAGGTTTCATTAGAGTAATCGAAAATTGAGGTGAAATAACTGACTTTTTTTCACCAAGGTTCTGTACTAAAACTACAGAATCACCGGCTGCATTAGTGCCAAATATATTCTACTTCAAATAACGAATTTGCGATCTAATTTGCCCTTGACAATCAAGCAGAGGACAGAGAGGAGGGGTGGGGGAGAGCACACCGAAAAGGTAAGAAATAATAATAAGAATGTCTCGAGCTAAGAAAGATAAAATACCAATGGCAGAAAATTTAGAGAAAAAAAATAAAGAGAGGTATGGATTGAAGGATATGATTAAATTGAATCAAATGAGATTAAAAAAACAATCCAACCGCTTTGTATACTGTCGCCGTTCGGAATGCCAGGTTAATAGCTGAAGGCAATTATCCAAATACATATATTTATTAATTAAGATTACTTGTGTCCTACAGAATAATTACAATTATTAAATTTCTTTCAAAGGCTTTTGTGTTTACCAGTTTACCAATTATATATCTTTATTTTTAATAAATATTGTTACTATTGAAAATATATAATATTGTTCCGGGTAACCTACGGCAACCGAAAGGTTGAATCGAAAAGGCCGCCATGTACAAGATTAGTAGCGCCCTATGGGGCCAACAGCCAAGTCTCACCACCTCCAGCGCTCTCGCTGGCAAGAGAAGTAACCCAGACTAGTGTGAGATAGCCATCTTGTCTCAGCCAAAGAAGCGTCCATCCTTTTCTTTTGTTAACTCATCATTAGTAGTGAGAATATGGGCGAGCTGGCACACTGATTTGAGCAGCCAATCAGAAGCCAGCATTTTGGTAACGTCACACATGGCGGGAGATTTGAATTCAAATATTCGGCTCGACCCACCCTTAAACACTCACGTGACCAGTCACGTGATCATTAGGCAGACAATGGGAGGCAAGTATTTGTTCACGTGACCCCCTGGTGGGGGGATTTAAATTCAAATTAAGTTCGACAAAACCTTAACCACTCACGTGATCATTAGGCCACGCCTTCTTTTAAGTCACGTGACTGACACCAGGGGCTGAGTGTGCCCGGCGGCCATTTTGTTTTTATACTGTTTCAGAGGCTTATTGGTTTTGGAAGAGGCTGAGTCTACCCGGCCGCCATTTTGTTTTTGATAGCCACCATTTTATTATGAGGGTCCCGCGTCCTTTTTCTTTTCGTTCACCACCATATTGG
>NW_027105769.1:18408-19494 GCF_000696795.3 Halyomorpha halys
TAATTTATTGTATAGTTGAAGTTTACGAGGATTGTTCGTAAACTGGTGGGGGGGAGTTACAGCCTCAGTCAGCTGACATCGAATAAACAGCTGACTGAGGAGATCAGCTGATCGCAAGTATATAAAGACATGTACCGAACCCAATAAAGATAGTATGTTACAGCAGTTCACACGTGTTACATCTTATTCCTTCTACTCTTTTTTGACATTTGGCTTTCGCTGATACTTAACTTATATATATATTTAAAGTTATGTCTGATATAGTGGGATAGATAATTGAATGAATAGTGAAATAGGATATAGCATAATTTTAAATACTAAATAATGTTTTGTTATCACGCATTTGTTCCTCATTTTGCGGCGACGCTCATGATACCAACAGCTTTATGACCATGAGAAGATACACGAAAGATTTGCTTACGATATTCCGGTTCATATGTCCCTCACATGCATTTTATATATAAATTAATCAAGTTATCACCGGAAACATCGCGATAGCTTCCAGGACGCGAAAAAAAATGAAATTTAATAAACGGGAACTAACAAGATTTCGGTTACCATGGTTTAAAATTTTAAAAAAACATGTGTGATATTGATTTACAAAACATTTCATGATAACAATTTTTATGATATTGTTTTTTTTAAAATCAATAAAAAATGGCTGTAAAAAACTGAAAATCTTAAAATCTTCTATTCTTCTATCAGAGTTTGATATCACTCAATATCAGAGTAAGATATCTACCTTAAAAAAATATATTAAGATATTCATGATTTTAAATAAGAAACGCAGGGGGTATTTAGGTGAGCGAAATGCTCAGTATTACCGTACAGAGAAAAACTGAATTATAGTATAGGTGGTGTGGTAAAAGATGGAGTAACATAAACAAGCTGCAATAACAAAATGAAAGGGTTAACGGAAGGTAGAAAAAAGTGTAAACAAAACAGATGACATACTAAGAAAATATATACGTTTATTTCCCAATATAATAAAATACTAAGGGCGACACCTCTCCCGGTTGAAGGACGTTCCATAATCACCATAGCGGTTCCGTATTGAAAAATCTTTCAATTTCACTCTTGTGTATG
>NW_027105769.1:20524-22307 GCF_000696795.3 Halyomorpha halys
ATCGTTTGTCCAAATGTAGTCCAAGGTAGCGGATCTGTTATACAGGGGTAAGAGTAACATCATTAAATGAAACTGTAGGGCAGTCAGTAGGTTTACGACGAAGGGTAAAGGTGATTTGAAGGGATTTGTTGGAATTTATCTTAATCCTCCAATCACAACACCATTCTTCGAGGGCTGTGATATGGGATTGGAAATTTTGGGATACGATTACGAGAAGGCATGAGGGAGAACGAAAAAGGAAAAATCCAGGAGAGTGGCGCGGGAGAATTCAAAGGTCACAGAGAAGATAGGAGGGATCAAAATCGGGACGATCGTATACAGAAAGTTGGGGTCTAACTGGGGAAAGGATACAGTGAAACGAGGGTCCATTCAGGGAGATAATTATAAGGGGACACAATATTGTTACTCTAGAAAGTATTAAAGAACCTTATTCCTCTCCTTATTGAAGAGTTAAATTTTCCAGCAACAACAATGTAAAAACTGGAGTGTTCTCATATTGCCAGCTACTACTAGATTGTATTACAGAACGATTGGTTATTAATGTAATTCTATTAATTATATTATGTTTTAAGGTTTATTTTGACTTTTGTAAATACGGATTTTTGTTCATTTTAGCTTATTTCTGTATTGTATAAAGAGTTCTTTAATTTAATCTTAGGTTAAAATTATGTATACAGCATTATTTCACGGAGCTTGTGAGTTTTTACAATTATATGTATATAGGAATTTATTTTTATTGTAATTAGTTTTTCTTAATTTTTTTTTGTTTTATAAGTTATTGTATTGTTTAAAATTAGTTTACGAAGGTTGTTTGTAAACTGGTCGGAAGGAATTACAGTCTGAGTCAGCTGTTAATTCTATATCAGCTGACGGAGGGGATCAGCTGATCGAATACATATAAAGTGATGTACCGAACCCAATAAAACACGTTTTTTACAGCCGTCCTAACGTGTCCGATCTTATTCCTTCTTCTCTTTTTTTAACATTTTGCTGTCACTGATACTTAAGTTATATATCGTTTAGCGGGTCACTGAAGAGGATCTAAGATCCTTGATCGGGTGAATTAAAAATTGTGAAATGGTGAAGTTGAAGGAACAGAAATAGGAATGAATTGAAATATTCCTTCTTCTCTTTTTGATATTTTGCTTCACCGATACTTAAGTTATATATATATTTCGTCTTCCATTGCACCACCTCCGCGCTCTGTGTCTCTCTCATCTTCTCTATAACTAAATTGAAATGGGCAAGTAACGATGCCGCATATTGTCCTTTCGACTGTCCCTGCTTTCTTCTCTCACAGAACATGTAGAAAATGTCCTCCGCCGGAGTCCATCTTCCCCCTCCGTAAGCCTTTTTCAATCGTTCCTTGACCACTGGCCAAGGTGTCTCTTCATCAGCCTGGATGGTCCACTTAATTCTGAAAATTAATGCCGCCTTCAGCGATATAGAATCGTTCCTATCCAGCAAGTCTTTCGATACTTTGGCTTCCATTATTCCTATGATGCGATCGCCGCCTTTAAGGAAGTGGTTAACTTCGCCAATCTCACCTGAGAAACGTTCTAAATCTGAGATAGCCTTCTGTAGATCTTGCGACGTGGCTGACCTCACCTTTAGCTTAGCCAATATATTGGCATGCGTCTAACGTGGTTTCCGTTACATTACCGGTGCAGGTATTGCAGGAGCCGTAGGACCCACTTGATTAGGTGGCCGGAAGTTCATTACTAGCTCTCTTAACCGTGGTTGCTCTTCGTTAACCATTGTGTAATTACGTTAGTCACAGAGA
>NW_027105769.1:22357-22952 GCF_000696795.3 Halyomorpha halys
CGGAAGTTCATTACTAGCTCTCTTAACCGTGGTTGCTCTTCGTTAACCATTGTGTAATTACGTTAGTCACAGAGAGAAAGAAAATAAAACAATTTTTTTTGTTTTCTTTTAAACAGAAAGAAACTTTTAAAAAATTACCAGCGGACAGAATTCCCGGCTTTCGGCACCACTTAGGTGAAGCCGGGTGAAGATAATAAAAAAAAAGGAAAAAGGGGCACTGAAATAACTTACTAACTTGCTGGAATAACACTACTTTATTTGTACTTCTAATCTCTCTTACATACATTTTGTATGTTTGTTTACGAGGGGAGTTAGGATTACGGCTGATACTGTGCCTGGCCAAACCGTAAACTATATGTATATATATACGGTTTTATTAATTATTTAATCTATTTTATTTTATACTTATTACCGGTTTATATAACTTATTACCTATTTTATCTGTTGCATTTTATACTTATAACCTTTTTCATCATACCTGTGCATAGCTGGCCTTCTTTTTCCCCTGACCTTCAATTAATCACGTATTTGTGTTTCCCTGATAGCGATATTTCCGGTGATAGCTTAATAACAATTGATTTATATATATATATAT
>NW_027105769.1:24837-25509 GCF_000696795.3 Halyomorpha halys
CTTTATTCATCTATGCTGCCCAAATACATCAGGCTGCTATATCACACAGCATACTTATCAATCCGTAATCGGACATATATCAATTACATGGTATAATAAAATAGAAAGAAAACAATTTTTTTCCCTACAGTTTCCTTTCACACTCAATTTCGGTCTATACACCAGATACAAATATTTCAATTCATTCCTTTTTTTTCTTTCTTGTTCCTTCAATTTCACCATTTCACAATTTTTAATTCACCTGATCAACAAATTCGCTCTTCTGAATTCACCTTCTTAGATCCTCTTCAGTGACCCGCTAAACGATATATAACTTAAGTATCAGTGACAGTAAAATGTTAAAAAAAGAGAAGAAGGAATAAGATCTGACACGCTAGGACTGCTGTAAAAAACTGGTTTTATTGGGTTCGGTACATCTCATTATATATATTCGATCAGCTGATCCCCTCCGTCAGCTGATATAGAATTAACAGCTGACTCAGACCGTAACTCCTTCCGGCCAGTTTACGAACAACCTTCGTAAACTAATTTTAGACCATACAATAACTTATAAAACAAAAAAAATTAATAAAAACTATTTACAATAAAAATAAATTCCTATATACATATAATTGGAAGAACTCACAAGCTCCCTGAAATAATTGCTATATACATAATTTAAACCTAAGAATA
>NW_027105769.1:30578-32399 GCF_000696795.3 Halyomorpha halys
TGTAGGATTACTGAGAGAATAAAGCAGTCTATTAGCAGCAACCGTGAGTGTGTTTTCTTCTACCTTCTTTCCTTTTTTTTTGATTTTATAACCCGCTATCACGTATCTTATATATATATATATATATATATAGACGGACATGCTCCACAAATAGATCAGTCTTTGAGAATACTTCAAGCGTTTCATTTCACACTCCTCTCTCTCTCCTGTTATTTTTTAGTTTCATTTCAGTAAAAGATAGCTGGTGCCGAAACCCGGTAACTTTCAGTAGTTTTTAAAGAGCAGTTCAGAACATAAACCAAATTGGTCTGATTATCGTAGTGTAAACTAATTTTTTGTATTGAATGGGAAGTTTAGAGCGTTTGTCAAGTAGATGTTGTAGCAATCGGAATCTACGAGCAGTTTCTTGTTGTTTCAGTCTTGTATGTAAATTCCAAGTAGTCTCTTGTCAAGATGGAGTCCTAAGTAACGAATCTGTTCAACCGGCGTTAGTGGGGGAAAAAAAAGTTAAACACAAATTAATAACATTTATAGATTTAATAAAATAAATAATTGACTTCAAATAGGAAAACAAAAAAGTCAATTTCAGAAAAAATAAAATTGTGGTAATGTCAATAACAGAATCGGCAAATATAGAATTTATAACAGGATGACCTGCAGCAGCCTGGGCTTCAGTCTTCGGGTTGTGGTTGAGTTTCCCAAGTTGTAAGTTACTGCTCCTTTTTTAACTGTTGGTAACTAGGAGTGGAATATTATGAACCGTTTTTGATATTGTCTTCTATGGATTCCCGATGCAATTGGATACATTTAACAAACCGAAGAGCAACCTCTACGATTCTTAAGAATTTATTTTGAAATGATTGTAATTTGTTCTCTTTTTCTTAAAGGATACCGCTCCCCAGACTTCACAACCGTACATCAGCAGTAGCCTGAGTATTGTTTTAAAAATAAGATTATTTTTTTCTGGTTTTAATTTGGATTTTATATTTACGATTGGGTACATCATTGCCAACCTTGCCTAGATTTGAGTCAGTTTAATGTTTGTTGATAATGTGATTCGAGGTAAGGTGGCGATCGAGGTGAATTCTCAGGTATCTTACGGTTTCACTGGCAGGATTTTGTAATATTGTAAATTTTTACCTTTTAGGGTTAGTTCCGGTCATCGAATGCTGAATAGTTGAGGAATAATTATTGAAAATACGAAAAATGGTTTTGTAGATAATAATTCAATCAAAAGTGTTTTATTTAGGCTAAGTGAAATTAAAAAAGTGATTATTTTATAACTATGGTGACACGTAGTATATTTCCGTCGAAAACAAGAATTCGATTTTTTCCTCAATAGCAATACTTCCCCTAACTATATATTTCACATATAAGTGACAGAAAAAAATTATTATTTATATACAAATTCCATTTGCAGCTGAAGAAGTACGTGTGGTTGGAAGAACTTCAGACCTGCGCAACAGAACACAACTACTCACGGATAAACGGTTCTTTCCACTATTCTGGCCATGGATTATTTTTTCTAAACATAGACATAACTACGAAGGTGCAATTCGATCATCTATATGTGAGTTAGTTACAGCTTAATTATAAATAATCAACAAATATATAGCATAAGATTTGAATATAATGAATCTTTTTTTTTTTTTTTTTTATTAATTTAAGTGTTTCGACCACTCGGGCCATTTACACTTGATTTAAAAATACGATTACAATTGGCATGTTCATACAGTAGAAATACAAATACAATTGAAATTACAAGATGAGAAATTTACATACATACATGACATACAATGACAGTTGAAATTACAAAGTGGA
>NW_027105769.1:32679-34896 GCF_000696795.3 Halyomorpha halys
AACCCAGTAAGAATGTGCCCAACAGCGAGAACACTTCAGCAGCAGCAACACATCGGTTCATCCTTCCTTCTTTATGGGATGATAGTTGGTGAGTCGTGTATGTTCCATCCGAATACATCTCTGTAGCAGATTCATGTTTCCAGCCGGATTTGATTAAATTTTATGGTAGAGTTTGGAATGATATAGAATATTTACTTTCCAAGTGATTTTTTATTGAATTAGTTATAAGTTTATCTTTATTCATTTATTTATTTTTTTAACTATAAGTAATTTTAATTTGATACATAAAGATAAGGGATATAAGTAGGTTTAATGTGAATAAATACATTGCGGAGGTGTAACATGTGGAGAACGATACCGAAGGCAGTGCCAGTGCCTGCATAACCACCGATGAGCCAGATAGCAGTGAATATTAAAGGAATATAAAGGAAGCTCTGGAGCGATCTTAGGAGGCATTGACAGACACGGTGTAAGACGCGGAGTCACTGATTCACGGACGCTACGCCGCCATTGTTTTGTTGAGCCTAGTTTGCTGGAGCTGGTTTGTTTTGGAATCATTCTCACCACTGTGCAGTCAACGTTTGTTGGAGTTGTCGGACTGCCTGGCACTCTTTCTCACCAGCTCGCCGGCGGTCATTCGGGTTTACCGAATCTACACTCTTATTGTTATTATTGATGTACGCATATCGACCTCTCCCCCCCCCCCATTTTTCTTTTTCTTCTTTCATCGAGCTTCATGTATTTTTTTTTTCTTGTTTGCTTAACTCAAGTTAACCTATTATTTTGTATAAAGAGCATTGTTTTTGTTTTTTATTCTTTTTGTTTGTAGATATATATCAATTTTTTTTTTTACTTAACACTTCATCATTTATTTTTTGTAACAACACAACAGTTCATTTTTTTGTTTATATTTTAATTTAATTAAATTTGTGTATCACTTGGAAGGTTAGTTTTTTATTATTTGATTTCTTCATTATTTTTTTTTTTTGTGATATTTATTTCAGGTCATCCATTTTATTTTAACTCGAACCAGCGAACATTTAACTCTGGGGAAGAGGTCGGGTTTACACTAACGAAACATCCCTCGCCCCAACACTAATACTAATATACGAGCCAATAATCGTGCTCTTTGAACTTTGTTATCAAACATTATAAAAAATGCTGATTATTTATTCCAAAAGCCCTAGAGGGGAAAAGTCAGATATATCACCCTAATTTTCGATTAGTTTAAAGAAAACTATGAACAGTTAGTTATCAAAATTGATAAGTCTACACCTGATCCTGAAACTCTGCTGACGTACTAGACTACTGATCAAGTTTCATTATTTATACAGGACAACTTCAGTAATGACTCACTAATAAGTTTAAGGAGATATGCAATGAATAAAGAGTATAAGATATGGTTATTTCTGTTGTCACTATTTTGTGTAGTTTTCTTTTAGTTCTGGTGAAGAATAAAATGAATTCATTCTACATATATACACACATATGTAATGTTATAAAAAATTTATAAATTGAAAACAATAATCTGGACAGATTTTTAAGTTTTAAGTACCAGTAATAAATCAATTCCCAAGCGCGAGATCACAAAAACGATATTATTTTTGTTTTCAGCAACTCCGAAAACGTATATAGAGACCCCAATGTGTTAGAAATCCGAAATGATATAATAAATTGATATTCAGTCGTGCGATCATAAAATCGATATTACTTAAGTTTTCAGCACCTCCAAAAACTTATAGAAGGACCTCAATATGCTTAAAATCCAAAAAGTTACAATAAATCGATTCGCAAGCGCGAGATCGATCACAAAATCAATTTTATTTGCATTTGCAGCACCCCCAAAGACGTACGAACCCAATTTGTTAGAAATACGAAAAGTTAAAATAAATCAATTCTCAAGTGTGAGATCAAAAAATCGATTTTATTTTCATTTTCAGCACCATGGAATACGTATGTAGGGGCCCAAATATGTTAAAGAAATCCGAAAAGACAACTAACTGGTTAGTTTAGATTTACTAGATTTAGGTTAGGCTAGAAGAGTTCACGGAGGGAGTTAATGGCCTCCCGCGAGCTCAATTCGGATTTCGTAAAGAGCGATCCACGATAGATGCTGTTGCATTAGTAGTCGAGATGGCCCGTACAGCAATTGCAGGAGCAAGGTGGAGGAGAGGTGCTAAGTGTTATGCAGCAATCATCACGCTAGACGTTAAGAAT
>NW_027105769.1:37899-38707 GCF_000696795.3 Halyomorpha halys
GGTGGTTTTAGTGGGTAAAAATCCCACACACGGATAGGTACGGGCCTATCCGTGTCTTTTGAAGATTTCCACCGACCCTCGTAAAAAAATCAACAAAAAAAACACACACACACACTAAGAGAGTAAGAGTGGGTAGCTCATTAGTAAGGCCCTGTGCTACGAACCCCAAAAACTTGGGTTCCAATTAATTATTTTATGTTTGTCCAATTTCAGGCCGTTTGTAGCTGAGGAAGTTGAGCGACTGCCTCATGACTGTAGTCCCACGAAATGAAAACTTGCCTCTCCCATCATAACCTCCTCCCCACCTCCCACTCCATATGTTAAAAATGACCAGAAAGGGGGTCCTAAAAATTTTAAAAAAAAAACTGTTTATTCCTTTTTTATTTTTTAGTTTTTAGGTATATATACATTCATTTTAGAAAAATAACCTATTTTACCCATTAATCATTCCATCTCTCACAGAGTTTCGTGGACTTAAAGAGATGCCCCACTAAGCTGGCAACGGATGACTGTGAACTTATGATGACCTTCCCGATGGGGGATCAATGCAACTTTGATAACAGCTATTTTCAATACATCTTCAATCAGTTCGATCCTCCGGTATCCTGCCCTTTACCGGTAATTATTTACAATTAGTTCTTATCAGTATATTTTTAATGTGTCTGTTCATCCAAGCAGGTCCGAAAATAAAAAAATAATAGTTCAAAGTTCTCCCAACAGTGATATTGCTGCTGAAATATCAGGATTTTATGGTAAAAATTGTATTTTTTGTTATAACTTATTTGAGTTATTAATTTATTTTAGAGAA
>NW_027105769.1:39373-43887 GCF_000696795.3 Halyomorpha halys
AAGCTGACTGAACGCTATTAACTTCGCTCCTTAAGACACCTAATTAACGCTCATTAACTTCGCACCTAAGACACAACCATGTGAATTAAGTGTCGAGGACGGCCGTCGTCTTGAAATATCAGGATTTTATGGTAAAAATTGTATTTTTTGTTATAACTTATTTGAGTTATTAATTTATTTTAGAGAATGGAATTAATAATATCTTCCACGAATGAAAGGAATTATCTAGTAGTGTTCAATTACTTATTCATACAATATATACAGCAGTAGATGTTAATAAAAAATAAAAATAATAACAATATTATTCACTGAATTAAAAGATTAATCTAAGAATTTAATTAAATAATTATATATATATCAATCATTTTCAATCAGCCGTTTTAGCCTTCGGGGTGGATTACTATCAGAGTTTAAAGTTAAAATTGATGATGGAATTTGATGCTTCATAGACCTTTAACGTGTAGAAATTTTCAAAATTTTAAATAAGTGGATAGTAGATATTCTACTATCCATATTAATATCAATCTGAAGGGTAACCGTCCAAAATGATGAAGACTAAGCCACACTTTTCTCCTCCAGTGAGGCATTTCTACGTTTTGGCGCCTCCAGCGTCCAACTTTGGTTCAGATTATTTACGATTTAGTACATAGGTTAGTTTACTTGACCAAAAAATACTATTAAAGTGAGAATGAGTTCCATTCTAAATTTAGTCTTATCTAAGTGATTTTTTTTTCGATCATGTAGATATTGCTGATCACTGAACAAAAATAAAGGATGGACGCTTCTCTGGTTGAAGACAAGATGGCAATCTCACACTCATCTGGTTACTCTATATTCATGTTTTTTAATCCGGCAAGAGTGTGTCCCACTTTTTTATTACCTAAAAGGTGTCCCCAATTTATCTCATGGATTTGTACTATTTTTTAATATATAATTGGATGTGGTGATGAACAAAAATCTCTAAGATTACTTTAAATAGAATTTTAAATTGAAATTGTAAATTGTAGCTCTTCCATCTGGGGCTGAAGTTTCCAAATTTCGCAAAAGATCTAAGATGTGCTTGCCTTGGTTCAACATTTAAAATAAGAAACACAGGAGGTGTCCAGGTGAGCACAATGCGCTATTGAGATAAAAAAAATATATGTCACATTAGGAGTGTACTGGTGAGAGAAACGCTCATACTTACTGTTGTGATAAGGCCAGAGAAAAACTAAATTGATTATAGGTGAGGAGGTAAATGAGGAAATAACAAAAACAAGTGGCAATAACAACATCAAATTGTTAGCGGAAGGTAAACAAAAGTATAAACAAAACAAATGAGATACTAGGAAAATATAGACCTTTATTTCTCAACAAGAGCAAAATGCTCACCGCTACACCCTCCCCACCCACGGGTTATTGCCAGTCATACTCCCTCAGTCAAAGGTGTTTAATTTGACTATGAGAATTGCTTAATTTTTATGAGAATTCCTTAATTCTTACAAGAATTCCTTAAAAGTTACAATGCATGTGTTACCGACACGTGAGAAACAATTAACAAAAATATTGAAAACGTTTTTCAATGTACCATAAATCCAACTCTCTTTTATTTAATCCTTTTCTAAGTAACTCAAAATTTAGATTATTTACACTTTTTTTTTCTGGCAGCTTGAGTTTCAAATTATGACCTTACTGTATTCTTATCACTGATTTTAATATTATATTATTTTCAGGCGGGATACTATCGAGCAAGAGATATCTTGTTGAATCCGGAGATGTACAACACATTCTTCCGTGGGTTTGGCGAAGAAGATTGGTTACATGTTAAGATAGACGGCTACTTGGACGAAAACAGACTCACTAAGAAGGAGAACTGCCTAGTGATAATAGCAACCATTAAGAATGCCCGTGTTGAGGAAAAGGCTAACCGAAACAAGAAACAGCGAAGAAAGGAAGATTAAAGGAAGGCATAATCAAATTAAAATTTAAATAAAACAAGCCTGAAGTAGAGTAGTTTATTTCATATATGAAAAAACACTGTTTAAATAAATTTTTCGATTCTTATAATCTCACTTTTTACTATTATTTAGGCATATAGCTTTCATTTATTTAAATAAAAATGATCATAAATGAAAATAAATATATAATTTTAGAGTAGGATTATACATACCTCATAAGATATTGTGGGTTGTTGTAAACATGTGTGTTGTATATGATTTTTTATATCTGTATATAATTGTGGAAAATATCCTCAATACTGGAGAACCAACCTTTTTAAGCTCTACCTACAGCACTTACTCATCCATAGACCTCACCATGTATAGTCCCTCACTATATAATATTAGTAAATGGACAGTATTACCCGAACTTTACGGAAGCGACCACTTACCAATTCGTTTAAAATTTAAAAACACTAACCATGACATAGCTAAAAAACCTAGATGGATCAAGGAAAAAGCTGACTGAACGCTATTAACTTCGCTCCTTAAGACACCTAATTAACGATCATTAACTTCGCACCTAAGACACAACCATGTGAATTAAGTGTCGAGGACGGCCGTCGTCTTCTAATGGAAAGCATATTGAAAAGACGTCTATTCCTAAAACAAAGAGCACCAGCAAAAGACCTTCCATCCTCTTTAATGAACGATGCAAGGAAGCAATTCGAAACCCTAGGAAAGCGTTGTTCAAAGAGATAGCACACAAATAAATTTTATAGAGTGTAAGAAACCAAGAGCCCGATGCAGACGAACAATAAATAATATCAAATCTGAATACTGGAAACAATGAATTGAAACTATAAATTCATCGACTCCCACCAATTTAGTGTGGGATAAAATCAGGAAAATGAAAAAAAAAACTATCCAGCAACCCGATACTCACTACTTTGTCACGGGAAACTGACCGATGACCCTGAAATAATAGCTGAAAATTTTGGAGAATACTACTCAAAAATCTTTAACCCACCCTCCATTCATTCAGATGATACAGAAGATCAGGAACCCGCCGATAACCCCATATATCTCCACAGCGAAGACCCAGAAAAAATATATAACTCTCCTTTCTCTATGTGGGAACTTAAATCGATTCTCCGAAATCTCAAAGGAACATCACCCGACTCCGACGACATCCATTACGTAATGATTCATTACCTTCCACAAAACTGTTTAGCCTGGCTACTCAAATTCTTTAATCATGTGTGAACTGGTGAATTTCCTAATGCTTGGGGAAAATCAGTAGTAGTTCCAATCCTAAAAGCAGGCAAAGACAAGCGCCAAAACAAACAGTTACCGCCCCATATTTCTAATAACTTGCCTCAGCAAAATAATGGAACGAATGATTTATAAAAAAATACTATTATGAAAAAACTTATATCCTCTAATTTTACGGGTAATCAAACAAACTGGCCAAACAGCTCAGGTCTTAACTTCTCAACCGAAAAAACTAAAAGTCTTTATTTCAGCAGAAAAAGAATAACACCTCCATCGCCAGAACTCACCCTAGGATATTCTCCGTTACCTTATGTTGAACATTGTAGATTTTTAGGCCTCATATTCGATAGGCGTCTTTCTTGGAACCACCACATCAGTACACATAGAAACACATGCATAGATAAAATTAAAATCTTAAAAGTCCTGAGCAAAACATCATGGGGGTGCAGATCAACGGTGTTGAAAATATACATAGCCTTAATCCGCTCCAAAATTGATTATGAAAGTTTTGTGTATGGCTCAGCTCGCTTCCAAAGCCTAGCCAAACTCGACATCATTTAGAACACCGGAATCTGCATTGCCACAGGTACCTTCAGGACCAGTCCAATTTTAAGTTTATGTGCTGAATCTGGAATATTACCCCTACTATTTAGACGACAACTATTAGCTACAAATTATTTTGTCTGGCTATACCTGCAACCCTCGCATCCGACTTATAAGTACATTTTCAATCCTAAATTCTCTAGACAGTTCCAACAGAAGATAAATATGATGTTTTGCTCAGGACTTTTAAGATTTTAATTTTATCTATGCATGTGTTTCTGTGTGTACTGATGTGGTGGTTCCAAGAAAGACGCCTATCGAATATGAGGCCTAAAAATCTACAATGTTCAACATAAGGTAACGGAGAATATCCTAGGGTGAGTTCTGGCGATAGAGGTGTTATTCTTTTTCTGCTGAAATAAAGACGTTTTTTCGGTTGAGAAGGTAATACCTGAGCTGTTTGGCCAGTTTGTTAATCGATTAAGAGCTTCTTTTAGTTTTTTTTAGATTTTAATTTGGTTTATGTCGTTCGAGCGGCACATAATAGTTAGATCATCCACATAGAGCATCACCTTTATTCCTCTGGGCATGTTTCTTCCCAAGTGATTAATGGCCAGGGCAAACAGAGTTGTGCTGAGAACACATCCTTGTGGTACTCCAATTTTTTGTTCGAAATTACCAGAGAGATGATTTCCTATTCTGATTTTGAATGTCCGTAGGGACGAGAACTGCTTGATGAATGTTATGAGATTACCCGTAAAATTTAAGGATATAAGTTTT
>NW_027105769.1:48851-49260 GCF_000696795.3 Halyomorpha halys
AACTATTATTTCAGGGTCATCGGTCAGTTTCCCGTGACTAAGTAGTGATTATCGGGTTGCTGGATAGTTTTTTTTTTCATTTTCCTGATTTTATCCCACACTAAATTGGTGGGAGTCGATGAATTTATAGTTTCAACTCATTGTTTCCAGTATTCAGATTTAATATTATTTATTGTTCGTCTGCATCGGGCTCTTGGTTTCTTACACTCTATAAAATTTGTTTGTGTGCTATCTCTTTGAACAACGCTTTCCTAGGTTTTCGAATTGCTTCCTTGCATCGTTCATTAAAGAGGATGGAAGGTCTTTTGCTGGTGCTCTTTGTTTTAGGTCTTTTCTGTTTCCATTAGAAGATGACGGCCGTCCTCGACACTTAATTCACATGGTTGTGTCTTAGGTGCGAAGTTAATGA
>NW_027105769.1:50284-50602 GCF_000696795.3 Halyomorpha halys
GTTGAACAAGCTGCTCAGAGATGATGAAGTCTACTGCCTTTCTTCTCATGGCTGTAAACCTGTTGGGAGGGTCAGCAGAAGCAAGGGCTAAGGTAAATAATATTAGAACATTATTTAACGTCCAAATATATTTCCATATATGATTGGAAAACATTTTAACCAAAAATTTAATATTCATCAGGCACATTTTTCTCTTAATGTTTTGAACAATTAGTTTCCATTAACTGAGCAATAATTTTATTTTATTTGTTCCGTTTTCATATACCACTCCTTACTATATTATATAATTTATATAATTAATGGTAACAATATTTTATA
>NW_027105769.1:52632-55669 GCF_000696795.3 Halyomorpha halys
AATAGCAAAATTAATCTATCAGCATTTAAATAAGAGTTATTTAATAACTTAATGTACTACAAAATAGTTTTCATGACATTAGCGAAAATATATCCACAAGCTATTGATGTCTAGTTGTTCTGCAAAACATGTTTGATTTATTAAAAACTATATATCAGAAACCACTAGATGTACAGATGTCTGATAACACTCAAATCATTGCCTAGCTTAATATACTTTATAGAGTAGCTCGTGACGTTTACTTTCGTAGGCCTGATGTGATTTATAAATTTTCTCATATTTTCGCTAATTCAAATTGAAGTGGTGGTATATATATATACATTAGGTTTTTTAGCGATGAAGGTAGTTTTAAAGATAAATAAAAATTATTTTAGCGTTTTGAAACAACCTACATTTTGTATTCCACTAACTATACTTGGCAGACTCATCAACTTTGACTATTATTTACACATTTTATCGGCACAGTTATAAAAATTGGAGTGAAATAACTAACTTCTTTCCTACCATCCTCTTGTGTTATATGGATGAGCTAAAACTACCTGGGGGTAAAATGAACTACATATGTACATAGCTTTCAGGGAAAAAACGCAGGGTTCGCTTTTGCATATTCGATGTGTCTAACAGAATTCGAGGAAATAGTTTCTTCTACAATCTTCTCTACTTGATTTGTCTGATAGTAATTTTACAAAGATGCGTCTCATGATGCGTTTAGATCTCTTAACAGAATGGTTACTCTAAATCATGTAGTACAAGGATAGTGGTAGGGAGAAAACGAGGGACAAAAGATCAGGGAAAGCAAAACCCATAACCAGCAGTTCGGCTAGAGCACCACTAGTGTCTTGGATGCGGCAAAGTTGGGCACCTGCTGGCTCAGTGTCCCCGAACTCGGTGTTTCGAATGTGGGAACGAGAGACACATAGCTAGACAATATCCCTATGTGTACCATAGACAGAGTGTCCAGTTTCTGGGGCAAAGAAGAGGATCCCATAAAGGAAACGAATCCGCAAGTGAACGTGTAGGGTCGGACCGGGGATGAAGGAAGGACCGGAGAAGAGATTTGAGATGTGTACCGGTAGAGAGACGACCACACATTGGTAAGCAACAATGCGAGGAAAGGGAGTGGTGGTCTGCCTATCATTCGAGATGGGAAGGAGAAAGGAGATGGGAAAAGGAGTTAGATGTCTCGAGGATACTGGAATCTCTAACACTATTGCAAAACGGGAAGCACTAGAGGGGCTAAATGGAAGAGGAAGGGTCCAGGTATGTCAATGACACTTAGTTACCTTTGCCTAACTTCGCCCACTAGCGTGAAAGAAGCAGAGATTGGATTATGTAAATGGGGAGTAAAAGGGGATAGTTTGACAGTCCATGTGATAGAGAAGATGCCTTCAGAGTACCAGGTGATTGTTGGATGTGATTTGTTAGGAAAGGTAGGCGCAAGAATAAGGAATAACGTAGATAATTGAAATATTTTTAACCGTTAACAGATTGTAGGAGGTGCAAGAGTACGAGTAGGGGTAATTAAACAAGCGGAGGACTGGCGGGAAAGAATCTTGCTTGAGTATGACTATATTTTCTACAAGGAAGGAGAGGTCCTTGGAGTAACGGGTAAGACCCGTTATTCCCTTGAAGCACGATATAATCACCTACGTGAAGGAAAGAAGATACCCACAGGCACTCCGGAAGCACATTCCAGACGACCTGGATAACCTTAAGAGACGAGGGATGTCTCCCTATAGCAGTCCGCTGTGGGCGGTTAGGAAGAAAAGGTTACCAGGTGAGAGTGAAGAAAAATACAGAGCAGTGATGGATTATAGGAAGGTAAACAAGAATACTGTGGATGTAAAATACCCCAAAGCTGGAAGATATTCTTGATAGACTGGGTGGGGCAAGAATATTTAGTACTTCGAATCTTAAGGCGGGATATCACCAGATCAGGAAACACCTAACAGACCAGCATAAGACCGCGTTTACTTTTGAGAGAGGCCACAATGAGTTTACACGGATGCCGTTTGGCCTATAAAACGCGCCTATCACCTTTCACAGACTTATGTACGAATTCTTGAGGGGAATAGACGAACCTTTGTGTCAGATATAAATGAACGACTTACTGGTTTTCCGAAAAACAGAGATCAAACATGTGCGGCATTTGGAACACGTGTTTAAACGGATAAGAGAGTTTGGTTTGAAACTGTCCTGGGAAAAATCTTCACTGGGACAAGAAGCAATAAATTTTTTGGGGCACATAATTTCTAAAGAGGGAGTTAGACCCGATCCACATAAAGTGGGTGCTTTACTGTGGATATCAGTTCCAAGGGATCAGACGCCTTTCAGGCACAACAAACTACTACCGCCGGTTTGTGTCTGAAATGGTGGAATACCTGGTTTTCATTGATAATCTTTTAAAAAAGGATAGGAAACCGATCGTGACCTCACCCATGGAACAAAATTTTCGGGAATGCATAGAACACTTGCAGAGGAAACCGGTCCTTGCGTTCTAGATGTTATTAATATATCGTCAAGACAAAACACACAATATGGCAATCCAAACAGTACCTCCAAGCAGGACGCGCTGGAAAGTACAAGGTGGTTTTCTTAAGCCAGAACAACCCCTTTTTTAACATACGTTAAATTTACAGAGCCTAAAAAGCGTTATGATGACAGTTTTTTGTTTATCTTGTTCTGCTACTGGAATAAAATAAAAAAACAGAATGCAAATAAATCTTTGAAAACATTTTTTTTATTCTCTAAAATTTTAGTTACATTTTCTCCTCTCCGAACTGGATAGCGGTCTGGCTGTATTCGCTCATTTAAAGATCTGTAGTCACCGCAATCACGCCATTGTCCATTTGTTTGCCAGTTGTAAGTAACAAAAGACTCTCCCATTGTGATTTTGATTGCCTAATTATGCCCTGATTTAATAAGATTTGGAATCTGTTTGTTTGGTAAAGTCAATAGCAAAATTAATCTATCAGCATTTAAATAAGAGTTATTTAATAACTTAATGTACTACAAAATAGTTTTCATGACATTAGCG
>NW_027105769.1:56149-57474 GCF_000696795.3 Halyomorpha halys
TAGTTTTAAAGATAAATAAAAATTATTTTAGCGTTTTGAAACAACCTACATTTTGTATTCGCCTAACTATACTTGGCAGACTCATCAACTTTGACTATTATTTACACATTTTATCGGTACAGTTATAAAAATTGGAGTGAAATAACTAACTTCTTTCCTACCAGGCTCTTGTGCTATATGGATGAGCTAAAACTACATGGGGGTAAATGAATTACATAAGTACATAGCTTTCAGGGGAAAAAACGCAGGGCTTGCTTTTGGAATAAAATAAATCACTGCTACTGGAATCAAATAAATCGTTGAAAACATTTTTTTATTCCCTAATATTTAAGTTACATCTTCTCCTCTCCGAACTGGATAGCGGTCTGGCTGTATTCGCTCATTTAAAGCTCTGTAGTCTCCGTAAGCACGCCATTGTCCATTTGTTTGCCAGTTGTAAGTAACAAAGGACTCTCCCACTGTGATTCTGATTGCCTAATTATGCCCTGATTTAATAAGTATTGGAATTTGTTTTTTGCTACTTTTAATTTATGAGGATCTAGTCGACATGGTTTGCAGTAAACTAGAGGTCCTTTAGAATAATTGATATAGTGCTCAACGCTATGGGCTTAATGTATAGACATCAAATTAGATTTAGTAGAATCTGGAAATATTTTTATCAAATCTGTAAATGAATTAATAGATATTAAATAACTAACTGTATCATTGTATCATTGTGTCAACCGACGCGGACATAGTCAATTTGGTGGTATTATCCATTAATATTTTATTTTTCAAATCAATTAGAAAATCAAATTTACGAGGAAAATCATCTCCTAGAATTGATTTTGATGTCTTTGCAATAAAAAACGGCCATTCCTATCCATTTAACTTCCGTATTCCTAAATCAATGTTTAGAACTTAAGTACCAAAATTTTTATTTAAGTGCTATTAGCAGCGTTTTACTTACGGGAATTACTGACACATCCGCACCACTGTCCACAAGAAATTTAATACCAGAACGACGATCCTGGACGAATAATCTATGTTGTAGGCCTGGAAAGACATATAAAAACTGATTTAATTAACTACTGAAATAACCCTATCTTGTTCTACTATCTCTTCTAAGAGACGGGTTGTTGTTGCTACATAAAGAAAGTGTATTTATATTTTCAAATATAAGTAACCGATCTAGCCCGAACCCGATATTATTCCTTCCATAATAAACTCCCTAACCACCCAAACCCACTCGTTTCTAACCTTGCTTCCTCTTCCATTCCTGGCAATCCTCCGAGGCGCCTGAAAAGAAGATGGCCTCGTGACCTTATATTATAAACTGTTTTTAG
>NW_027105769.1:57524-60309 GCF_000696795.3 Halyomorpha halys
AGGCGCCTGAAAAGAAGATGGCCTCGTGACCTTATATTATAAACTGTTTTTAGAGTTCTACTACTGGATAGGTTCTCTACATCCTGTATTATATCATTATGTCATTATGATCAAATTTACTGGTTGTATTTTTTTATACAGTTGTAAATATCAATAAATAAATAAAATAAAATAAAAACATTTTTAAATTAGTCTTATTTTTAGTTCAGATATGGAAAACCCCACTACTACACCAAGTTTCATTGTTTTTTATAAACATCACTAACAATCTACTAATAGGTATGTTTAAGGAGATGTAAAATAAATTGCGGGATCTTAGAAAAAATACGAACATAAGATAGAGTTATTTCAGTCGCGGTTTTCTAAGTAAATATTTTGTACAAGCATAGTTGCTTCTTTTTTTTTTCAATTTATAAAAAGTCCATCTTTCATTCATATACAATTCCCTCTTGAACAGTTCTTTGTGACCTTGAAGAAATGCACCACAAGCCAGAAGACAGACGACTGTGAAGAAATTATGTCCTTCCCGATGGAAGATCAATGCCACTCAGAATTTTTACGGTCTTACAGGATACAGTTTCAGCCTGAATTAATCTGCCCCGCTTCAGTAAATATAAACTTTTACTATAATCTCAATTTACTGCATGGTTACACATTTCTATGTTTACATAATCTTTATCTGCTTATATATAATACAAAATACAAGACATAAATTTATTATAATTGCACGTTAAATTTAACTTAAAATATGATTTTTAACTATTATAGAGATTTATACACTATTATAGTATTAACCCTTCGACGACAGGCGTAGATCAATCCTGAACCAACCGTAACCATTTTGCATGATTTTTTGATTTAAAAACATTTGTAAGCAACTGCAGATATTTTGGAAATTTAGTTGGTAGTCCTAGGCAGGCGAGGAAGTGATAATTCAGAGTAACATTCGTTGGGACTTTGAGGATAATTTAAAAATCCCATTTAAAATCTCGTCTTGGTCACTTTTGACCCCAGAGTATCAACGATTCGTGGTAAGCGGGTTTCATCCTTTAATGTCAGTAATTTGTAAATAAATTATCTTTTTAAACTAACTTGCCATTTCATAAAGATGAATGGACGTAACTTTTAATAATGGCTTTCTCTTTTTTCCTTGTTTTCAACTTTAGGAGTGATTATATTATAGTAAACGGAGAAAAATGGTAAATAGGGCGTATTATCAAAAGAAAACGAGCATGTATATCCAATGACGAAGTTGAGAATAAAATCCAAGGATTTATTTATATCATTAATGATTACATCAATTTCTTCCATTTCGGCAGGTCTTTCCATAGTTGAGTCTTCATCTTTAGATGTCTCTCCTCTGATTTCTGATTCTTCAGTGCTTGATTACTTACATTACTACAATAACATACTCTGACTTGTAGTTTCCTCTCTCCATCACTCAATCTGTCAAGGGCCTCTCGGCAGACGATTGTGTTTGAGCTCCCAGTGTCCACCACACAGCTTAGTCCACCAGACATCTTCCCTCGTATAATAGGCAGACTGCCGTACTCTCCTCTCACATGATGGTTCTATAACGTGCGGTTGCCTCTCTGTGGGCACACTCCTCAAAACTCTTCTCTTCTTCTAGCAGTTTCACCGGTTCTTCTCCAAGTCCTCCTCTCTTCTTGCAGAGTATTCTCCCGCCCAGAGTCTCCTCAGAGTTGTTCTTCTTCTAAGGCCCTGAATCTGGGTTAAGCTTCGGTGAACCGCCGACAGGCATTGGCTACAGGACGCTCTCCCTCTTCAGTTTCCTGTCCTAACACCGCTACTAGAGCATACTCACTTGCATCTTTTGTGAGCGTAAACTGTTTCTCGAAGTCGGGAAATGCAAGATCTGGTTTCCGTTGAAGTTGCTCAATCCATTTCCGGATGTTATGTGTTATGCTTGGTGTCACTACTGCATGTTATGCTGGTAATCTGCCATATCCGGAACAAACCTTCGGTAGTAATTTAATACTCCTAGTAATCGCCGAATCCCCTTCGCATCTGTTGGTACCTCCATCCTTTATAGAGCCGACACCTTCTGGACGTCTGGTCTCACACCTTGACGGGAGATGGTATGCCCCAAAAAATTGATCTGTTCTTGCCCTAGTTCTGATTTTTTTCGGGAAAGCTTGAGGCTGAACTGCCTGATTCTCTGGAACACGCTCTTCAAGTGTTTCACATGGCCACTCTCTGATTTTCTGAACACTAGTAGGTCATCCATATACACCTGACAAATTACTTCGTCCAATCCTCGCAAGAATCCGTCCATAAGTCTCTGGAATGTTACAGGAGAGACATCCGAAGATGAAGACTCAACTATTGAAAGACCTGCCGAAATGGAAGAAATTGATGTAATCATTAATGATAAACGACGGCAAATCATATGGAAAACCAGAACCTCGGGGCTACTGCAGATGGAGCATGAAAAATACGGCAGCAGCAATATTGTTACCATATGGTCCCAGCCCAGTCTCAGGGAGAACCAAATCTGCAGAATACATTGAAGGCCGGACAAACCCATCATCAATACGTAGGAAATGCAGTCCTGTGGGACAAAATTCGGCGTCTTTGGCAGACGGAACAGATTGGGATCGACCGGTTGTTTATACGCTATACGATGATGGGAGAAACTATCCGTGATGCGGAACGTCAAAAGGAGGTGTCCCTCGCATATAACCAGGGACTGACCAATCATAGAGAGCTGAACGAAACACTACAGGCGTTTCGCCGTTGATACTTTTGGTGGGGTATGAAGCGC
>NW_027105769.1:65266-65801 GCF_000696795.3 Halyomorpha halys
TTTAACAAATTATTAAGGGCCAAAAGGTAATCTGCCATATCCGGAACAAACCTTCGGTAGTAATTTAATACTCCTAGTAATCGCCAAATCCCCTTCGCATCTGTTGGCACCTCCATCCTTTATAGAGCCGACACCTTCTGGACGTCTGGTCTCACACCTTGACGGGAGATGGTATGCCCCAAAAAATTGGTCTGTTCTTGCCCTAGTTCTGACTTTTTTCGGGAAAGCTTGAGGCTGAACTGCCTGATTCTCTGGAACACGCTCTTCAAGTGTTTCACATGGCCACTCTCTGATTTGCTGAACACTAGTAGGTCATCCATATACACCTGACAAACTACTTCGTCCAATCCCCGCAAGAATCCGTCCATAAGTCTCTGGAATGTTACAGGAGAGACATCCGAAGATGAAGACTCAACTATTGAAAGACCTGCCGAAAAGGAAGAAATTGATGTAATCATTAATGATAAACGACGGCAAATCATATGGAATGAAAAATGACCCTCGCATATAACCAGGGACTGACCAATCATAGAGA
>NW_027105769.1:66501-66959 GCF_000696795.3 Halyomorpha halys
TACCGTAAATTAGGAACTAATAGAGGCAAAGAGCTGCAGAGTTACGAAGGCCCATTCAGAGTGGTCACGATAAGAGAACACAATGGTGTCACCATAGAAAGCTTAAAAGAATCGAAACAAACAATTAAAGCTTCCTACAACAGCGTTATCATGATGTACGCGATTGTACTCGCCTTCATGCCGGAGGCCAATATTGTAAAGTTGTAAAGTTCATATAATCTTTTTTTTCGCATTTTCGAAACTTTCTCAATAAGGACATGAGAGTGTAAATATCAGTGATTCATAAGAAGTTGTATTCTTTTTTTGCACATGGTGCTGTTATTTTGAATCCTATTTGTGTAGTTTTATTGAATTTGTATCTTTTTTTATTGTTATTGTATTTGTATCTATCTTATTTATTGTAGTGTAATTGTATTTACATATATGTTTTCCTTTGTATATATTAGAGTTTACGAGGA
>NW_027105770.1:0-290 GCF_000696795.3 Halyomorpha halys
AAATAAATATGGTTTTGTTTATTTATGTTGTTCTTTGCTGACCGCACCCCCCGACAAACTTCTTTAAGCATTAATCTACGGTCAACTATCTACATCTCAAAACTAAGAACAACATGGACAGGACTTGACCTTTCTGTTTCAATCTGTCAGCCCTGATGAAGCCCTGCAAAGTGGGGCGAAACGTTGCTAACAATTAATAGTTTTCTTTTACTATTTTGACACCTTTATTGACCGCCACCTGGACTATCTTCCTACAAACAATTAATTATTATTACAAAATCCTAATATTA
>NW_027105770.1:3130-4018 GCF_000696795.3 Halyomorpha halys
AATGTATTTTTAATTAGTTAATTATAGAGAAAAGGTTATGCCACAGGGTAGATTTAACAATATATGCCATTAAATTAACATAAAATGTTATAAACATTATTTGATGCTTTTGTAAATGCTATATGGGTACCACGTTGTAGAGAGGTAGCAACAAAATATTTAAGAGAATCAATCAACAAAGTCATTAAAAAAATATAATTAAATTAATTATATACAAAAATATAAGAGTTATAATAAAATAGAGGTGGAAAAAATTCATCGTATTTGATAAAAGAAAATAAGTATCAAAAATATGACATGTGACAGCAAGTGCTTCTACCAAATCGATCTATCGGAATGGCATGTCTGAAAAAATTTTGTTCAACAAAAAACTGAAAAGTTGAACAAAATTTATATTATATATATGTATATATAGTTGACAGTAAAGATTTAAATATAAGAAGATGGTCCAGGGTTGCGGTCAAAAAAAGAACAAATAGTTTATAACTATTTTAATATCCAACGTTTCGTCCCACTTTGCAGGGCTTCATCAGGGCTAAAAAGATACAAAAAAAAACTGAGAATATTACAACAATAAGATACAATAATAAAGCCCGTCGGACATTAAGTCGGACATTAAACTAGTTTTAAACTATTTGTTCTTTTTTTGACCTCAGACCTGACAATCTTCTTATATTTTTTTTAAAATTATTTATTTAATGTAATTTACAACTGTACAAAATTATACAATAGGTAAATATGTCGTATGTTTCATATACACTTGAAAATCTTGGGAAGGAACCACCAATTGGTACCTTCAAACATTAATTTAAATTAGAAGGTCCCGTGGCCATCTTCTTTTCAGACGCCTCGGAGGATTATCAGGGATTGTTAAGGATGAAAGATTAA
>NW_027105770.1:7083-7647 GCF_000696795.3 Halyomorpha halys
TTAGGCAGCATAGATAAATAAAGTATTTCTCTCTCTCTTGTTTACTTTTTAGGTGCCGTACACAACTACAGGGTTAGAGGCACTGTATTTTGGATTTCGTGGTTACATTTCTTGGTACAGGTTGTTCTTCTTTAGGAACTTAAACAAATTATTTCAATTTTCTGGCAGTAAGGCTTGAAGATGTTCCCAGAGGCCAAAAGACGTTCTTGATGATTCCAGCCGCGAACAGTGTTCCAGCATATGTTCCATCGTCAGAGTACATTTACAACTATAACATGTCGGTGAAGTTATTATCTTAAATAAGCAACTAACATTTAGTTATGAAGCGTTAGCAATAAGCAAACAGATAACAACTAACCAGTTAGTTGGATTATAACCGTTGTAACCTCGTTTCAATCTGACAGTTCTGACGAAGCCCTGAAAAGTGGGACGAAACGTTGGTTACAATAATTTTGGTAGTCTTTTTTAACGTACTATCGGGATTCCTACAATCTTAATCCATCTTACTTAAACTTAAGGATCACAGTACTATTAAAATTTTTTATACCCAGTAATAAAAGAATA
>NW_027105771.1:0-1205 GCF_000696795.3 Halyomorpha halys
TTTCTTTCCCCTTTCTTTATTTTACTCTTTCCCCTTATTTTCTCCACTTTTATCCATTTTCCTTACCCGCGTTATAAGTTTTGTACACTATACTTATAATTTGCCTCTTTATCATCTATTATTATTACATATATTTTCTTCCTCTCAATTTTCATTTAGGTGAGTGCAGATGTGAAAAAATAAAAAAGAGACGGGGTATATGAATGCAAAATAAATGCATATGTAATAAAAATACAGTAATTATGGATTTAAGAAATGATATGTTATAAGCAAATAAATTAAAATTTAATGTTAATTAAATTGTATTAAATGTAAATAAATTATTTTTAATGACAAAGTGATGATGGAGACCTAACCTATTGAAGGTAGGTTCTGTTATTAATGATGCTTGTAAGTGGAAAAATAAAAGATTATATATTTAAGGTACAGCCAAAAATATTAGTATGTTGTTAAGGAAACAATGTAATTAATATAAAAACAAAAATTTTATAGGTTGTCTCCTTGAAAATGGTGTGAGGGCCGAAACATTGGAGAATTTTTGAAAATAAAAGTTGAGAGTTCATATGGATCAAAATTGTGTGTTAATAATGAAATAAGCCACTCTCAAACAATCATTTTAATAAATCATTAAATCAAATATTTCAAGTTGATCTGAAATATCAATTACTTAGTTCAAAATGTACCTGTCATCATGATAAAACATATTAAACATGAGGAAAACAGGTTATAACAACAGATACAATAAAACGATTTGTTTATGGCTCAAAATATAATTTAATAACCATTACAAAATATTATGTTTAAATGTAACACTGTGTCGTATATATATATATATATATTTCTTATTTTGAAAATATATTATTTAATAAGTTGATAAAAACATTATAATACCCTTTCTATATAACATTAATATCAAACTATCACAATGATAATGGAGGACAAATTCCTGCTATGCCCTGAACCCACTGTCACAGCAGATGACCAGGCTGACATCACAGGACCCCACCCCTGGCCCTCAGGCAGTCTGCTACGGCTGTGCAGTTGTTAATACCAGCCCGCTGTAATGCAGTGGATCCATCATTAGACCTAGCATTGATATCGGCCCCCCGGTCAAGGAGCAACTGCACCAGATCTAAGTGGCCACTACCAGATGCTCTCATTAGCGGTGTCCAGCCATCACTATCCCTAGCATTGATATCGGCCCC
>NW_027105772.1:0-686 GCF_000696795.3 Halyomorpha halys
AAAAAAAACCTAACATATATATAATCTTAATATGAATTCACAACTGTACATAATTATACATTTAGCAAATTAATTCATTTAAAATTTTTTGAGGTTAATGACTTCCATTTTTGAATGAATTATTTATTAATTATTCTTGACATTGTAGAACGTTACGTGACCACTGTCCCATATTCATGCACTTAAAAACCTATAACAATAATAAAACTAACATCAATCTTCATCCTTATATATTTTAATTTGTACAATAATATTCACCTCATGATTTCATATGGGAAATCATGTCAACCCATTTGTGCATCTTCACCTCTCCTTAGCACAGCCATTACTATTTCCTTACTACCTCTTTGGACCTTATCTCATGTCCAGTGTGCTGTTTGGTTACCTCCCTGTTTTTTACAAGCCCTGTTTAGTATTTAATATTAACTTAGTGATTTTTTATTTTTTACATAAACTTGTTTATTTCATCTGATTTTTATGTTTTTATTTTAAGTCTATTTATAATGTCTGCGTAATGTGTATTTAAGTGTTTAGTGTCAGTTTTATAGTTTACTGTGTTTTGTATGTTTTTTGTTATGTATATAGCTTCTAAAAATCTTCTGTTTTTTGTATTTTGTGCTGTATCTATTATTTTTGGGTTTTCAAAATTGAATATTTATTTATTGATATTTACAACTTTATACACT
>NW_027105772.1:3371-4075 GCF_000696795.3 Halyomorpha halys
TACATTATTTCCTTCAACTACACACTGATTTCTTTGGCCATATCTTCAATATTGATGTCATTGCTTTTTAAAAAAAAGTTTTGCAAGTAAGAAATTTATTTAAAAACAAAATTTTATGAAGTGATTATGATATTGTTTTTATGATTATAAGGCTAATTGCCTTTGTCCCATCTATAACTTCTTCTATATAATTCTTTCTTAAATCTAAAACTTGTACTAACCACTTCTCTTCTTTCTTTCATTTACATTAGCAAACCTCTAGTATTATGTTATGTTTATTGTTTATATTGTGTTTATATTTAATTCGTATTTAGTGTATCTCCTAAAATATTGCTTTCTTAATTTAATTGCATTTCTAGGTAAACTGTTGAAGACCCACAAGGACAACAAGCAATGCCGGTTGTCTATCTTCTAGGCGATATTTATTAAATAAATCAAAAATTGTATCCTTATTAGTCTTAACACTTTTTATTTCACCAGTCCAACGTTTCGGCCATTTCGGCCATCCTCAAGGACAATCTAAATATTTAACATCTTATATTATATATTCATTTGTAACACTTATATCAACAACATTATCACTAATAATAAAACATACCTTCAATTATAAATTCTTCCTCACATTAAAATTTAAAATTTGTTTTGCAGGCTATTCTGCCCATGTCATTAATTATAAGTTAAAAACCTTTTTTTTTTTTTTTTTT
>NW_027105773.1:0-11250 GCF_000696795.3 Halyomorpha halys
TAGTTGCCGAGATGAAGCGGACGGACCAGTGTAACCGTTAAGGATTAGGTTACAATCTTAGTTGCCGAGATGAAGCGGATGGACTAAGATTGCTGGAGAGAAGTAGAGGAGATTTGCCATCGTCTTAGGTGTGCGTACAGAAATAACAACTTTTGCGAGCATAGATTAAAATGAACTTCTCTATCTCAAGCAGTGTATACGCCACCTGTGCCATGACTACACCTAGACAGGATGTGGATCTAAGATCAAATTGGGGGATTTAGAGTCCCTTATTTATAGGCCTTGTATACATCGGGACCTGCTCGTGTTATACTGCAGGTGTCCCGAGTGTAATTTTATGATTGTATTAAATGTGTGGAAAAGGGGGGCTGGAAATCGTGCGACTTTCGCTAATTTGACATGCATATATATTTTCTTTAATTAATGATTAATTCCCTGGAGGGGCAGTTATAGTTAGTGTGTTAGGTTTTAATTATTATGTATGGTAATATCAGAACATGGCAATGGGGTCTCATAGACTGATTAAATGTGCTTATCTGTTGTGACTGTTGGAAGTCTCGCTGTCGCGGTCACTTCCTCGTCCTGTAGCCGCTTCCCTCGTCGAGGTGTACGGTGGGCGAAACGGTGAAGACCGTGCAATCTTCGCCTATGTCTGTAAGAGGACGTCCTTGCTCCTCAAGGGCTGGCCAGCGTGTCCTGGAGCCTGGCGTGATGGTAGGGGTAGGCCAGGTCCTAGCCTGCATGATGCTTAAGCTGGGGCGGCATTGCAGTCGCGGCGTCTTCGGGGTCTTCCTGTGTTCGCGGCAAGGGGGGGCATTAGAAAATGAGACCCCCGACCCCGACTTTATATAAATCAAAAAAAAAGAACGAAAAAATCGGATTGCTTAAATCCGACAGGCCTAGTCCATGCGGCTGTGACAGAGAAGCGGTCGGTACATGCCTGCTTGAGATAGGTTCGTGCATTGCATTGTTATCATTTATTATTCATTGTACAGATATTGCTAAGTATTATGTACAGAAATTATTAATATATAAAAATGACAATGTGTTTTTACAAAATAATGGAAAATGTAAATTTGGGAGCTTCAGTGAGGCTCGAGGTGATGTGCTCTGGTGAGTTGTGATCGCACCGCTTGCTCCCTCTCGCTACAGATTATTAATAAACTAATATAATTTCCTAATGTTTTATTATATCATTGGATCATGTTTACTGGAACTAGTGACCTGGGCAGAATAGTATTTTTTAAAAATAATTTATGCTAATGTAACTAAGGTATTAAGGTATGTTATTTATTAATAATATTGTATATTACTGGAATTATTAAAAATCAATGTTTAATAAAAGCTGTTCTGTGATAGATATTCATTGAGGATGGCCGAATTTGCCGATACGTAGGACTTGAGAAAATGAAGAATTTTTTGATAATTTAATTTGGATACAATTGACTTTATTCAAACAATAATAATCAGTCTCAAGAAATTGAAAAGATTATATATAATGGTTTAGCCGTAAAATTGCTACATACTTAAATCCACACATACTGGGTACATATCTACACATACTTGGATCTTAGTCAAAGCAACATTACAAAATAGTGCAGGCTATTTTCAAAATCGAACGGGTGGATTGCGTTGTATTGTTTTGTTCCTAAGTGCTTTCTTATAGGAAACCTATTATTATTTAAGACAGAAGCAAGGGGTCTATATGAAGTGAAGTTGCATGTGGCGGACTGAAGGTTAAAGAGTTCTCCAAGAGTGACAGCCAATCGGCTTGTTAAGTGCCTCACTGCCTCACGGCATGGTTCAGTTGCATGAAATAATAACTTGCAAGTCACTTCCGACGTCTTAGCGTTCGGGATCAATGTCATAACGTTTATAAGGAGCAAATATTTTCTTATCCCCTTATTCCAATATGGAATTCTTTATTTATAAAAGTTAAAAATTTATTTTAAAATGGGTTTAAAAGAATAGAAAAAAAAATCAAATTTACTTACTATCCTGTTTTGAGTTAAAACTAATTCTAGCTTATTCCGGAATAGATATTATTTACTTAGGCAATACTTTCCTTTTGCAAATGTATGACAAAAATATCAATGTCTTTTTTTCATGGTGGTGCCAAGTACATTTCTACTAGCTTTGCGGAAGATTCAATTAAAGATTTTTTTTCACTGAACAGATTTAAGTATAAATTCTTAATCGGCAGGAATATCAAAAATAGATAAAGGAAGAAATGAAAACTAGATTGGGAATGACATTCTGAAAGAGATTGTGTAAGAACGTCTACAATCTTATAGAAATTTAAAAAGAATCTTTGAAGGAAGATTATGAATGGAGTTACAATCGTGGAAAATAAATGGTAGGAGGAAATCTAGAACGAGAAAAACTAGAACAAGAAAATAAAAGAATGCTTGATTAGATTCGGCCTAGGCTAGGGACTTGGATAGTTAGATTTAGAAGTAAAAAGGAGGCCATATTTAACCTATACTTAAATACCGTTTAAGTGAAAATCCTAAATAAATGGATATATACTTTTTTCAGTTTAATGTGTACGGACCTTGTATATCTTTTCTCGCCCTAATCAGCCTTCTCTACTCCTTGTAGATCTTTTCCCGCCCTGACCAGCCTTCTCTACACCTTGTAGATCTTTTCCCGCCCTAACCAGCCTTCCCTACACCTTGTAGATCTATTCCCGCCCTAACCAGCTCTCTCTACTCGTTGTAGTTCTTTTCCCGCCCTGATCAGCCTTCTCTACACCTTGTAGATCTTTTTCCGCCCTAACCAGCCTTCTCTACTCCTTGTAGATCTTTTCCCACCCTAACCAGACTTCTCTACTCCTTGTAGATCTTTTCCCGCCATAACCAGTCTTCTCTAAACTTTTTTTTATGACCCCTGTTAACGTCATATTTTATTATTACATTGTAAACAATTTATAAATAGTATTTGAGTTTAATTTAGTTACATTTGTTTTATTTATACTATTTTAATTAGATTAAGTCATTTGAGAAAAAAAATTTGTATTTTATATGTGTTGTTATAATTAAGTAATTAAGAGACAGTTGCTAAGGGTTGATCACCGTTGCTACGAGGTCGCCTAGCAACGGGCCTACCATCTTCATTTTTAAATGAGTTCCAATTCCCAATCCATTACAAAAGACTGATCTACATGACTATTATAAGGCCTAACTCGACATACGAAGTTGAGCTTTGGGGCTCTACTAAACCATCAAATTCCTCCCGAATCCAATCCATACAGTTCAAAATCCTTAACTTTGTCACAAATCAAGTCATCCATCATGACCTCAATGTCCCATATGTTGCCGATTTGGCCAAAACCGGATATCATTCCTTCCATGTAAAACTTCCCAACCTGAATGGCCTCAGGATCTTCTCTTCTAGAAATGTAATTGGAGTTCTATCAATGTGTCTCCACATGTTTGTAATATGTCACTATCTCACTTACAGCAAATTTACTTGTTGTATATATGTTATACAGTTGTAAATAACAATAAATAAACGATTAAAAAAAAAATGAGTTCCGTGTAATTAGTGGTCATGATAGTGTGTAATCAAAAAAAAAAAAAAAAAGAATTGTGGCATGCGCAATCCCAGCGCGCACTACTCCACTGCTCCCGCACCCCGTATGCCAGAAATGGCAAGAGTGGGGAATAAAAAAAAAAAAAAAGCCCTGTCTGCGGTCGGTTGAGGTTATTTATTGAACATTATTTAGTGTTTTAGTCGATATTAACGTCAGGAACCAGACCTTTTCCACGTTTCTGACCTCTAAGTGCAATATGAGTTGTTAATTAATCGGCTCGCGTAATTCATTAATATAACTAGACCCTGACTGCTCTCAATAAGTGCCAGTGTGGCCATCTTGGCTTTTGGGACATTTCGAAGGTTTATGAGCCATTACACCACTTTTGGTCCAGTTTAATTAATTGCAACGGCGTATTCAGTTACAGGGCAGCGACACGCACACCTCGACCAGCAACATATCTTCCTCTGACCTAGTGGATGAACTTTTCTTCTACCAGTATTTTTTTTTTTTTTGTAAATTTGTTTCTTTTGTTTTCTTAATTTATTTTATCTGAAAGGCCTTTTTATTTTGCTTTATTCGTTGTTTTGTTTATTTTAGTTTAAGTTTTCACATGTTTAGATTGACCAAATAAATTCTTATATCCAAACCAGCGGTTGTTTAGTTCTTTTAAAGCTTTCCAACAAAAGACAATTTCGAGGTGACTATAACAATCGCTTTCCTAGACATTTCTGACACAAAGGTAATCAACTAATTCTAACCATCATAGGGGAAGGGTCAAGTTTTTATTTCGTGATACCGCCTCAGAAATGAAAAAAGTCGGCTAAATCGATCCGGTGCCGCCGCAGTTCCCTGTTCGCAAAGATGTGCACCTGAACCACCTGAGCTAAGAACAGCCCCAGCCTTCCCTAGATCTGTCTTGGGATACTGCTTTAAGGTTTGCTGCATACACCTTTTTCACATCTTTATTGTTTCTATCTACCCATCTAGTTTTTGACCTTTCAACAACTATCGTAGCATTTAGTGTTGTGTTGTGATGAATTAATTCAAGCTACATGTCCTCGATTCTGCTATCTAGGGTACTCTAACAAGTAGCCCAGGTCTCGCAGTCGATATGAGAGCTGTTTTTATCATGACATTAGACAACCTATCATTTATTACAAGAGCCGGGAAGAAAAAAAAGGCAGTTATCACACCCTAATATTTGATTACTTTAATGAAAACTATGTATAATTACAAATCACAACTGATGAGTCTGTCATGTATAGGTAGCGGCTGTTTCAAACCCTTAAAAAAAACATTAATATTTCATTCGGAGCTCTATATCTTAAAAACTACCAACAAAAATAGAAAATCTAAAACAACATTATTTAAAGAAGAGTAAATTTGCTGAAATATGAGCCATAATAGAGTTATTTACGTCCAATAGTTCTCGAGATATAGCTTTTTAAAAAGTAAAATTTTCTAAAAATCTACTGAAAGATTAGTAGTTAGTTAATTTATTTTAGAAATCTATATCTCAGGAACTATGTGACGTACAAATGTCTATTAATACTCAAATTAAAGCTAGTTTAATGTACTATACAGAAGTGTGTCACTTTTATCTTCGTAGGAATAGTTGTTTTCATGATATTTGGTAAAATAAATTGATTTATAGTTGGTCAGACAATAAGTTTGATTTATGAAAAACTTCATTTCAGAAACCATTGGACGTATAGATGTCCCAGATTTGCGCTCAAATTTGTAGGAGTAGTAGTATTTATGATATGTTTACAAAATAAACTCACAAAATGTTAATTTCCAGTTGTTCCTAAAAAGTGTTGAATTTTGAAAAAATATATCTCTTGATCCATAATATGTCTGCCAATACTCAAAATAAAGGAAATTAAACTTACTATAAAGTAGTTTATGAAACTTATCTTCGTAGGGGTAGTAGTTTTTATGATATTCACATATGAATGTAAATTTGACAAATGAAACTTTGTCCGAAAAACTTTAAATCAATATATTTTAGCAAATTTAATGTAAACTATTACTCCTACGATAAACATCATAAACTTATTTATAACTTATTAAACTAACTTTAATTTGAGTGATAATATACATCTGTACTTCAATTTTTTCAAAATAAATTCACTAACTACTGATCTTATAGTACGTCCCATACAATATTTTTATGAAATGTTGCTTTTTAAAAAGCTTTATCTCGAAAACTATTAAACGTAAATAGCTCTATTATGGCTCACATTTCAGCAAATTTAATCTTCTTTAAATGACGTTCTCTTAGGTTTTCTTGTGTTATTGCTACGTTTTATGATATAGAGGCTACGAATGAAAAATTAATTTTTTTTATCGTGTTGAAACAACCGCCATTTTTTATTTCCCCCGCCTATTCTTGGCAAACTCACCTATTTTGACTATTTATTATACATAGTTTTCTATAAAGTAATCAAAAATTGGGGTGAGATAAATGCCTTTTTTCTCCTCTTGGGCTCTTGTACTAATTGTTTCGAGCCAATTGTCTCGTTCATTTTAACATCCTCACCTTTATATCATGAATGGTTCTCTGTTAGTTCTTCTCTTCCATGTGTACTTCTCGATTCTACTTTCTAAGTTACTTATTAGAGACCTGGACTAGATTTGTTGAAATTTTTATTGATTTCAGTGTTCTTGACCGAGAGAAGAAAGCTTGTTACACGTCAGTCTGTAATCAGTCAGTTGATCATTTATTGCGTTTATATTGAGCCAATAAAGACCTAAATGTTCCTTATGTAACCGATCTAGCCCGAACCCGATATTATTCCTTCCATAATAAACTCCCTAACCACCCAAACCCACTCGTTTCTAACCTTGCTTCCTCTTGCATTTCTGGCAATCCTCCGAGGCGCCTGAAAAGAAGATGGCCTCGTGACCTTATATTGCAAACTGTTTTTAGAGTTCTACTACTGGGTAGTTTCTCTACATCCTGTATCATATCATTATGTCATTATGATCAAATTTACTGGTTGTATTTTTTTATGCAGTTGTAAGTATCAATAAATAAATAAAATAAAATAAATAAATATTGAGCCAAGGTATTTGAAGCTGTCTACTTTCAGAAACGATTTGCCATCCACGTATATTATGATTTTATGAGAGATTTTTTGGCTTCGAATCATATATTTTGTTTTATCTTCATTTACTTGCAAGCCTATTTCCTCTGGTTACTTCCTAGGACTGCTAAAATCGTCCACACTAAGATTTTATGTTTCACGCATCTATGTGAAATTTCATAAGTACCTATATGGTTTTCTGCGAGTATTGAAGTATGTAATAATTATCAAATTTTAACTACATCGTGTTTCTACAGAGGGATACAACAAGTTATTATAATTTTTTAAATCTTGTTACGTAATTTTGAGATTAATAAAAAATGTATCGCTTTTCTCGCTAACACTAATGCCATATATTTGACAATCCGAAATTAGCATTTACAATATTTGCAAGGAATTGAAGTAATTACTTATGATTATTTTTTTGAAATATTTACATGCCTATAAAAGCATCTTTTTTTGTGTTAGGGCCTAATACGTGTTCTTTTGGGCTCCTAAGCAGAGACAGGCAAAGATTAGCCCTATAACTATAGTTTAAACTAATAGCTAAAATTGCCCCGAAAACGACCCTTATTCATGAATGATGAACCATTGATAAATAAATCATCACAATCGTATCTATCACAATTTTAGCTATTTCTTTCAACAATGGCTAATGTTTTCCCAACTCTGTCTCAAACTGTAGTCGCTAAATTAAAATGAGTATAGAATCTAAATTGATTTAAGATAGATTAAGCACTTTATCACTATTGTCTGCCTAAGAAAAGAGATGTATTTAGCGAAACAAACTTTTTTTTTTTAAATGCAATCCACATCTATGTTTGCCTAGTTATCTACAGGTGATCAACCTATTCTATGAGGTGTAGATAGTTTACCGTAGATTATTGATTGGAAAAGTTTGTGGGGGGGGGGGGGGGGTAAGCAAAGAACAACATAAATAAACAAACATGATTGGTTATTTATTTTATGGCGACGTTTCGACCTTAAGGTAACCTAAAACTGTTTTAGGCCTACCTTCTACGCCATAACCCCTGATGAAGACCTGAAACTCAGGTCGAAACGTCGCCATAAAATAAATAACCAATGTTGTTTTGTTAATTTATGTTGTTCTTTGCTGACCGCACCTCCCGACAAACTTCTCCAATAATTAATTATTCTAACTATGGTTGGGGGTCAAATTTTTCATTTTGTGGGACCGCCACTTAACGAAAAAAGTCAACGTCCCAAGGCCGGATTCGAACCAGCTCCGCCCGCAGACCTCAGTACTTTAGACTTGGGCCTAACCCTTCAGCTACGGTGTGGCTCCAAAAGAAATTTTTGAGAAGTAAATCAGTGGTTTTGTTAATCAAAAATCAAATCCTTTTATAAGTATTTTTCACATTTCAAAGGTTGAATAGAGTCATTACTCTTTAAATTGAACTAGTACATATTTTATTTCAATTAATAACCCAAATATGTTTAGAAAATAAAGAGTGAGAGAAATCTCTTATCTTAATCTCCCCTACGTGATTAAAGATGGCCGTGTTTCCATATCCAGAAATATGCACACGTTTTTTTTGTTTCATTTCACTACCGTCCTTTCTCAATACAAAACAGTTGTGATAAGCCTCAAGCATAATATTTTATATGTAATTAAAATTCTTGATTGGGGCAGATTTGTTTATTATTTATAACTAGGGATAGGATTTTTATGTTATCACATATTTTTACCTGACCATGATATCTTCGATTCCTTACTAACTAACGATATTTCAAGACATTTCATGTCAAAAATAGCCATTTTTATTTCACATATTTTTAATTATTTGGCCTTTTTTACATATTGTTACATATTTTGTTGTAAATCACATATTTTCTGAAATATTTGTTATTTTTTACATATTTTGTCCTAAATCATGTATTTCCTTAAATTATTTGTTCAGTTGTAAATACATTTTTCGCAGTAACTACGTAAAATTCAAGAGCGCGCAAGAAACTTAAAGGTGAAATTTAACATTTATCATAAATAGTGCGTAAAAATTTTATATTTTCATCTTTGAACACAAATTAAAAGCAGTGGCAATAATAAATTTCACCCAGAATTACATCGAGAATTTCTCAGAATCAATTAAAAAGAGCAAGGGTCTTTATTCCTGTAGCATTTTCCTAGAATTTTTTTGTTTACTCCTCAATCCATTTCTCTGTTTCCCCCCTTCCCATGGTTCTTTCTTATCTTAGTCTTGTTTCACTCCCCTAGTTTAATTACAATTACTAATTAATATCTTGTTATTGAACAGCTATGTTTTCTCTAACTGCATTTTTTTTGACATATTTTAACATAATTTCTTTAAAATATTATTCATATAATATATAATAAATACACATTTATGTAACTTTTTTTAAGTTATAAAATTACTGATTAATTAGTAATTTATATTGTTGAATAATACACAGTTTATAATTAAATATTTGACAATTAATTAGCACATATTTATGTACATATTTCGGATAGTTATAACAAAAACATAGATATGGTCCCAACGATTCGTTTCAATGGTTTTATTCATACTAACATAGTCAAACATTGGTTACCAAATTATTGGCTTAATAAACTTTTATCATTAGTCAATTACCTACTATTTTCACAGTTACACGTATTACCATGAGTAATTTATTTAATTTAAATTATCTATCTCACCTAACCACTTTATTAATACTACATTCTTACGTACTCAATTTTTATATAACTGTATATAATAACCGTGAAAAAATGTATACTTTCTCAGCTACGTGTCTAAATTTCTTTATTCTGTTAACTTATTTTTTTACCAAACAAATCGGAACATCCTATAACCTTCCCGGAAAACCCTAAAAATTTTGCCAAAGAGCCCATGATAATGGGATGAAAGGTATGTCAATGCATACATTAGGAATAAATATTAATTTTTTTATTTTAACTTGGTGACCCGGCAATGCTTCCCTATCGCTATATTTATGTATTTATCCGGATTTAATGAACATGATTGATAGTTTGTTATAATTAATTATTTTAATAATAATATTTCAATTTCTTGAGACAAGGTAATTATTTATTAAATAAATCAAAAATTTGTATCCTTTTTTGTCTCAACACTTTTTATTTTTCACCAGTCCAACGTTTCGTTCATTTTAGCCATCCTCAAGGACATCTTCAATTATAATTTCTTCCTCACATTATATTTAGAGTTACTTTTGCAGGCTATTCTGCCCAGGTTATTCATTAATTATAGGTTAAAAGCCTTTTTTAAAAAAAAAATTTAAAATCATAAATATTTAATTCTTCTTATATAAGATTATCCACACAAATTCATTACCATATAACAATAAATGTGTTGCATTCCCGCAATACCCGCTCACGGCCTTCAGACTCATACGTAACTGCCCATGTAGTTCTAATACCCTTCCAATCTTCAAATCCCGTATCTTCGACTTCCTTCTGTCCACCCAATTCCGTAAGAATAACAATTGAAAGTTTCAAAAAAGCTCTATATATTTTATGTCTTAGATTTTCGTTTATAATTGTAAATATGTACACTAGCAGAAATTATCTGTTTTCATTTATTATTTTTTAGTTTAATTTTTTTTGATTTTTATCATTATTTTTCGTTTTATTTACTATCAGAAGTCATCTTATGTTTTATGATAAAACAAGTGGTTTTATTTTATTTGTTTTATCACTATTTTATATATTCTGTTAATTATTGTTGTTTATTTGTATCTTTTTAAATTAATTGTATTATTTTATTTTATTACATTTTGTAATTTCATCTCTATTTTACATTTACTCTAAGGATCTAAAGCCTAAAATTTTGACGCCTGTAAATTATTCTAAAGGGATCAATCCCAGAATAAATAAAGATTATTATTATATTTTGTTTTATACGTATTTATTTTGAGATCTTATAGTTCCATATTGAATTTTATTAACGCAGTTGTATTTAGTTCTATAGTTTCCTTGTATTCACCCAATAATACCAAATCATCACATTGGATATGCCAAGCAATGGTATTTTACTACCTAAAGTTTAACCCTTTTCGCTATTCATCACACTTTTAATAACGTATTCTACTGCCTCGACTTTATCAGAGTAATGATTACCGATTCGTACCTTAATAAACGTTTACTATTTACTGTTGATTATTCCCTGTTCAATGAGAATATTATTATTATTACAGCTTCTGGCGGTCAATGGAATCGTAAGCCTTTTTGAAATCTATATAAATCTAATGAAGTACCTCGTTGTATTCCAACTATTTCTGTAATAATTGACGTTATGAAAAAAGGTTGATCAATAGTTGAGCACTTACAATAACTTGCTACTTACTATCTCGGGATTTAGTCGGGATGTCAGGATAATCGCTGAAGGCAACATATTACAAAAAACATTGACAAAGCAATAAATTATAAAACTGATACAAAAACATTAGGCACACATTATATGGATATTATAAATAAATTAGCCTTTTAATTTTAATGTGGTTTTTTTATATAATGTAGAATTAATTTAGTAAAAGTGTTTATAATTATAAAAGAAAATAATGTTATATAATAAATAGAATAGAAATGGTTTTTGAAAAATTGTTAATTTTAGCTTTTATTGTTCA
>NW_027105773.1:11455-13322 GCF_000696795.3 Halyomorpha halys
ATATATTAGTGTTGTTGTAAGCGCATGTTTATGGTTTTGTTGAATTTGTTTTTTAGAAGCCTGAAGATGGGGGAAATCTCCCGAAACGTTGCTGATGATATGAAATAAACTATTGTATTTTAATAAGGAAGAAATTGTGGCATTCACTAAATCCATTTTAATTCCATAAGACTCTTCCAGTTAAAGGATTATTAAATTTACCAAAAATAAGCTAATTAATTAATTTATAATGAGTCTTGTAAAACTATTATTATAATTGAATTCCTTTTCAAATACTTTTTTGTGTTTAACAGTCATTGAATATTTTTATATTTAATAAAATATTGTTTCCATTTAAACGTAGGACACATTAAGGGGTAGTAAATTTTATACATAGGTGTATGCAGTGCAAAAAGGAACAAAACATATATTTATACTGGACAGTTTAGAGAAAATTATACTATATTAAAATGACTTTGGGTAATGATTTAGATAGCTTGTTATCTATAAAATATTATATTACAACTGTTTACCAAAATCAGCGGATGTGGAAGATGTTGGTGGTAATCTGTATCTTCTGGTGTCTTCCTTCTCTTCAAACATTACAGTAAATAAATCTTTCTTTCTCTCTCAAGCCTGGTCTAGTAGCCCCTTTTCTACCACCTCCCTTTTGGGGCGTTACCTTTTTTTGAATCTAATACCTCATTGGCCATAGGTCCCCTAGGAACGTCCCCTCGGTTGGGGGTTCCCCCCTAAGCCTGAGAGGGGATGGGAAAGTTTGTCTAGGAAGGGTTTGTACCTGCTTAATTGGCTTCTGTTCTTTCTTCAAAAATTGTCGTACACTAAAGTGTTAAGCTCTGATAGGGGACCCATGTGGAAAATAATTACAGGTGTGCACATATCCAGGGACACTGTGACAGGTTCCTTAAAAGATATCCCACCCTGGCAGATATCGAGACAGATGGCGATAAACCTTAGTAGTATCAGGAATTGTTAAAAGGTCAATAAATATTTAAATAAATAATAAAAGGGGTATTCATTATCTTTAGTTTAACATGTTAAAGCGTGTTTAATGGAAAAACTCATGTTAAATGGAAAAAAATTGCCTTCTTTGGCCGTGGTAAAACGAAATAACATGTAACATGGCTGAGAGTCTGTTACTTGGTCTGTTAAATGGAGAATGACGTTACACAATAGACCAGTTGAGCTCGCCACCATTTTGTTTGTTGTGTCAGGTTAGTTCTTTCGTGTTTGTGCTAGTTATTATTTCATACCCCTGTTATTAAATCACAATGGATAACTTTAATATAATTACAACGGAGAAAAAAAACAGAAGAGGTATTAGCAGACCGCCTTGTGTTGGATAGGGAGCGATTTGAATTTTAAAAGGAAAAGATCTTCCTCAAATAGATGTAAGATTTTAATTTTTGTTCACGATTGATTTCATTTCAAATCAACACATTTCAAATACTTTTTTGCCTCATTATCTCATTATCTAATAAAATTTGACACCAAAGTAGTTTCCATAAAGCTTCCTGGCACCTAAGAGGAACATCCAAGTTTTATTAAACTATATTCACCCGTTTTCAAATTATAGCTCGATAGTTTTCTAAATTGCTAATGGCTAGTTTTTTAAATATAAATAGCTCCACTCATGATTAAGGTAGAAATATGGGAGAAGTGACATTTTGTAGCTATTTAAATTAACTTTTACCTGACATGTAACAAGTAACATATATGTTTGTTAGAAAAGTTTTTTAAAGAAATTACTGAAAATAAGTGATTTTATTCTTAAACAATACATAAGGTCTGAAGATAGGAGGATAATGGGTTCATTAATACAATAAATATGTGGGTTAGATATCATTTTTCTTAGAACATAATAATT
>NW_027105773.1:14977-28370 GCF_000696795.3 Halyomorpha halys
GTTTATGTTACAATGGTGTGGTGGGTGGCCGAAAGGAAACATTATGATTAAATGGTTAGTAAAATTTTGAATGCTGGGCTATGGAATTGTAGATATAAAATTGAGGTGGTTGATGATGATTGCCAAGTGGTGGTGAATGTTAATTATTGGTAGGTTAACTTACTCCATGGTTCTTTCATCCCTCTGCATCTTTAAGCCCCTCTCCTCTCTACTGCTGGGAACAACTCCAAGAGTTTTACTCACTCATGGTGGATTCCTGATGTCAGAGACAAAGAAAAAGATGAACTGCTTCTCAAGACAAGATGGCTCTCTCACACTCTGGCTTGCTTCTCTTGCTACCAAGCGTTGGAGGAGGCAAGCTTTTGATGATGGCCACATGGGCGCTACTGGTCCAAAGCCTTTCTGATTCACTTTTCCGTTGCCGTAGGTTACCGGAACAATGTTTGTTTAATTGTTCATGTTTGTATGCTTGAGTATAATCCTGTACTTTTCTATCAGTGATCCTGGTAACCTAGGGCAAAGTTTGAATTTTTGGGACTGCCATAATGTAGGCAATACTAGTGCCCCATGTGGCCAACAGTCAAAACTCACCTCCTCCGGTGCTCTCTGTGGTAAGGGACAGCCATCTTGTTTTTCTGCTAGAAGCAATTCTTCTTTTTTCTCTTTAAAAATCTACCATGAGTAAGTAGATTTCCTGGAGTGGTTCATAGCAGCAGAGGGAAGAGAGGTATAGGAATGCGGAGAGAAGAAAGGGAGCATGGAATAAGTCCATCCAGTTCAATATAGTTCACCTCCACTTCATCATGAACCACCTCATTATATCTACAATTTTCCATAGCCTTGTCATTCGGAATTAATTAACCCTTTTAACCATTGATGCTTTATTTCGGCCACCCCCTACACTACATGTGACTTATATAATAGAATTTTATTTTCATTCAATCATGTTCCATGATTCTGAGTCCATTCAAACCCAACCAACCTACTAATAGTGAATGCATGTCTGGCACTTAGTTGAAGGTATGCTTCATACACTCGTTGTTTAAGAATGGGCCTTAATATTCTGTATTTTATATCGGAAGAAATATTCTAAGAACTGTACGAGAGAAATGTAAAGAACATGGGACTGTCACTCATCATCTCTTCGTGAACTTTAAATCCGCCTACGACAGCGTAACGCGTCTGGAACTTTGCCAAGCCCTAGAAGAAATGAATGTTGCGAAAAAAAACTCATACGATTGGTGACGATGAATGGTTCAAAATGTGTTGTTCGCATCGGTCATGACTTATCAGACTCCTTCGACACTAAATATGTGTTAAGTATTCAACTCCATGCCATTATATTTAACACAGTCCAGTTACTACGGTACGCCGACGATTTCGACATTATTGCCCGATCGGAGAGTCTTTCCTTGCTCTGTAGGGTACTGCAAGAAAACTGGGTCTTGTAGTTAATGAGCACAAGGTGAATGTGGACAGCTGGAGGATGTGGACCAGGAGCTGGAACATTTGATGCAGGTTCTTCCGAGAGGGGGAACTTTTTCATATACCTAGAACTGAAGCGTGCAGCCAAAACAATATTTCTCAGGAAATTAGCAGAGAGTTGCTTTGTCCTGGCAAAACATTTCAGAAGCGGATTGATCTTTAATCGTTGTCACATACGTATCCGAGGCTTAGGCCTTCACTAAAGCTGATGAAGAAAGACTCTACTGTTTATAATGTTAATCAATACCTGCCTATTTATTTGATTACAAAGATGTGGAGGTTTGGTTATTCAATAAATGAAGAAATAGGTGTTGTTTAAAGGAGAGAATGGATGAGGACTGGCAAATGGAGATGGGAAGGGAATTCCAGAGGGAGGTTGCACGTATGACGAAGGAGGTTCTATAGGAGGGCATATATAAATCATTCGGATGGGATCTGGTGTTTAATGAGTGGATGGATGAACGAAGTGTGAGAAGATCTAGGATATAGGTAGGTTTTTTGATGTTAAGAACTTGGAATAGAAAAACACCAAGGAGGTATTGCCTTCGGGAGGTTGGATAGAGCCACTTCAACTCGGAATACCAGCGGGAGACTTGAGAGTGCCTAGGGAACCCAAAGGTAAATCTTACAAAACAATTCATGAGTCTCTTCAGTCTCAACTCTAGTCCTGCAGATAGCCCTCCATACACCAAGTATCCGTAGTCGAAGTGGGGGAAGACGAGAGAGGATACTAGGAACTGACGAGTGTTCTGAAGAATGGAATTACGGAATTTTAGGAATTGTTTGAGTACAGTTATGGATTTGCGTGTGATTTGGGAAATATGGTTATTCCAGGAGAGGTATTGATCAAAGGTGACACCAAGGTTTTTTATTGTAGGATAGAAGTGAAGTTTTATTGTTACTTCTATTTAATTTGATTTGTCTTGTACATAAATTATAATTTGACCAGTTTTATTTTATTCTATTTTTTATATAGATTCATATTTTTATTTATATTAATTTATTTTATTTATATTTTATTTTTTTAATTCAGTGAGTACTATTTTTATCATTTACATCTGTTTTTTTGTTCTTCCATTTATGTATAATTGTATGAATAAATATTTTGATACTAATATTTAATGCCTTCAATTTGTGACAGATTGTATTAATTCTCTTCAATAAAATAAGTAAAAAAAACAAAGCTTTTTATTTATATTACAAAATAAAACAGAAGGTACTATGAAGGTCGAAAGAAGGTAAACAGAAAAAGCTTGACAAATAACTGGCTATTAATCAAATGCCCAAGAACTGGACCATAGCCAAAGGTGGAGGGGGGTGAGGGAGAAAATGTGTACGGTTCATTGGTCAAAATATTTATTCCCTTGCCATAATATTTATATTCTTCGAATGGAATACTTAAAAATTATTCATTTATTTATTTTATTTGTAAGTGGTTAAATCTACATAATAAAAATACTAGAACTTTAATAATATTATATATTTTAAAATTTAATTTTTCCTGGATGTAATGATATATTATTATTAACTGACCTGATTATTTAAAAAAAGAATCTGAATTTTCAGATATTTTAGTTTCTTTTTAATACGTCTTTCAAGTCATAGATCTATTATGTGAATTTAAAATGGATTCCTAATTTTTTTAATGGAAAGTATGTGTTAGAATTAAATGTATCTCATCAATAACAAAAACCAGCGTACAGAGTTTTTCTTCGCGGTTTCAAAAAATAATAAAAAAATATCCTTTGGAACCATAAAAATCTTCTGAAGTTGGCTGGCTCAAATATTAGTACTGCAGCCCAAAGAATAAAATCTATCCCTGAGGATATAATAATAATTTTAATAATTAGTTTCTATCACACTTAACACGGTAATTTTTGATGCTAAAATTCCTATAATTAACTAATTTATTTAATAAAGTAACGCATTATGGAAACACCTATAAATACTAAACAGTGGGTGGAAAATGTTATAAAATAAATTAAATAACATAACATTATGCGTGGAATGAGCACCATGAGGTCATATAGTCATAAACCACCTAACTTTACCTTGACTTTACCTTTATTAACAGAAAAACTATTGGTTTTTATTTATGGATTCCAAGAAACCAATATAGGACTAATTTGAGGCATAATTTTAAGATCCTTAACAGTGTAATATGTAAATAAACAAGGGAACAAGGGTTGCAAAAAAAAAAAGGGTGACAATCAATAAAAAGGGAGATAAAAAGAAGATAAAAAAGAAATTTATTAGAATACAGTATACACTAAAAGACGGAAAAAAAGGGAAATAAGAATAAAATGAAGGATATTAATAAACAAAATAGGACGCCTTCACGAATGGTGGCAAGCCAAGGAATAAGCTAAAGACAAGCGTAAAGTATCAATGGCTATCAGGAAAAATCTCCTCGGCCATCTTTTTTCTTAATACAATAAAAATTTATTAATAAGAAAATCATTATCCATCCTGTACCCATCAAGGCCTTAAAACTTTTCTAGACCTCTAAATACTGAAGTTGTTGTTGTTGTTGTCTGGGGCTTTAGGGCGTAAAACCCTGAGGTCATCAACGCCCATGTTTAGTGCTTTATAATCCTATTTTATTTATGTTTATAATTCTATTTCACTTTATTTTTCTCTTTAAATAATTTCGAGAAAAAAAAAATTAAATAATTACTTCTTTTGGTATTTTTTATTACGTATAACAGATTTTCTAGTTTAAATCTTATTCAAAAGGCCATTCCTTTTTAAGAAAACTAAGACCGTTTCCACGTTCTTCTGGTCATCATTCAGAGTATCCGATACACTCGGTCCTACTTCCAATCTACTCAATTTCGCAGAATAAAAATTACATTTCTCAAATATGTGACTGACCGTAAGTATACTGTTGCAGTATTGATATTTTGGCGGTGGCTGCTTATTGATCAGATATATATGAGTTAAACTCGTATGACCTATTCTCAATCTGGCAATAGCTACCTCCTCCCTTCGATTGGAACGGTTTGATGTGGTCCATGGTTTAATGGTTTTTTTAATAGTTTTTAATTTGCTTGGCGGGCTTTCATCCCACATGGCTTGCCATGTGCCAACTAGATGATATCTCATTTTTCATCTGAAGACTTATTTCTTGTGGTGTCAGAATGGCCGCGCCCTGACCTGGAAGAGCAAGTGCTTGTTGAGCTGCAATGTCCGCCAGTTCATTTCCAGCGATCTCCACGTGACCCAGCACCCATATAAAGAAAACAGTTTTTCGAGCATGTTGGTATAATTGTGAATTTTTATGAATGAAATACTGAATAATGATAAATAATGAAATACTGATGTATTAAAACTGTCATTTTTACATTTTGTATAGTTATGTTATTATTTTATGTGCATAACAGACCATGGAGGCCTAAGTCCTCGCGCGATGTATTTAACCAATGCTAGCAGGTAATATTCCCAGTATTAGGAAATACAAGGCGCGTTTCCTGGCGTGTTTTTTTTTAGCAGGGTGGGTTCATCACACCCAGGCCTATTTTTCGAGAGTGCCACCCATTGGCTAACGGGCCTCACAAATGCCCGGGGGAGGTTGTCAGTGAGTTTTGCATTATTTTGTGCTTGAATAAAGCCCGGGTGGGACCGGGATTTGATCCGAAAACCTGTTGATTGGTAGACTGGCGCGTTACCACGCTGCTACTGCTGCCCCTATGTTATGTTACATATGTTTTTTTGTTCTTTTTACTTTATTTAGTTTATTCACAACTGTAAAAGTATTTTTACAACCAGCGAATGAGATGTAGAGAGTGAGAGAAAAAACAAAACAATAAAATATAAAATGTGTTACATATCGCACTAGTATTTCTAAAGTGACACAACTCAAAATTCAAGACAACAGACAATGTGACACAATTGCCTATGGAGGGGGAATAGCATTAAGGCAGCAAGAGTGACACAAGTGTCCTCTGGCGGACAAGCTCTGAAGCTAGGTTGATACAGTTTTGATGATTCATAAAGATATATTGACCAATTTCGGTCATAGTCATAACTCAAAAACACCGATTTTTGAGTTGTGTCACTTTAGAAATACTAGTGTGATATGTTAAAATTGTTATGTACAGAACACAGAACTGTCTCAATATAAATCTCACTTTTCTCACCTTATCCAAAACATGCCGAAACCCTATAAAATGATATATAGAATTCAGAGCATCGGCGAAATACCATAATACAAAAAAAATGTCCAAAATTAGTTAGTTATTTTCTTTCTCATATTTCTATTTTTGTTTAATCTGCCCATATTTTAATCACAATTGTTTTGTCCATATTTATGAGTTTTTATCCTGAGTATTTTCTTAGTAATAGTAGGACTGAAGAGAAAACCATAACACAATTATTTTCCACCCTTGCTATTCCGTAGAGTTCCTATCCTTGAAGCACCAGTAGCTCAACGTACCAGTAGCTGAAGATAGATATTCAATCCATAACTGAATTTTTTATCGGCTCCTAACCAAGAGAAATGGCTTGTCAAAAGTTGCCCGCAACCTTTCACTGGGAGAGGAATAACTTCCACCGTCGGGAAGTACTTTCTCTGCCAATGGCGGATCTAAGTCAGACCAGTTATCACCTTTTGTTACCGACAAATGAACGCATAAAATAAAACTATACAAGAAGCTATGTGAAGTATTCACTGCTGAACTCAATGCAATAGCATCATTATATTTATGTTTGTTTTCGACTCATAACAATATCATAATAATAACATATGCACTAAGCTAGCTAAAAACCTTAGATTATATTTATCTGGAACACTCAAAAAGTTCTAAGATTCGTTTCTATCTAACCAATCTAGAAAATCTAGGCATGTCGGGACAATTTATGTGGGTTCCGATTTACGTGGAATCACAGGATACGAACTGGCCGATCGAGCTGAGGGTATAAGGGAAATTAAATATGGGTGGCAGGCTAAGTAGAACGGAATCTCTGTGAATAAGCTAAAAATTATAAAGGAGTTCGACTCTGGAGTACCTGTCGGTTGTACTCACTAGGCTGAGAATAGTACTCACAAGGCTCATTCATTCCTACCTAATTACAAAGGAGACTCAACTGAAATGTAAATACTGTAATAATAATATGAAAATTGCCACATCTTTGAGGAATGCGCGCTTGTGTGTGTGCACATAGAAGAGCGGACGAATTAAGGTTAACAAATATGTTTTATTTTATTTTTTTTAAATAATTTATTTATTGATATTTACAACTGTATACACATTAGTAAATTTGCTGTAGGTGACATAGTGACATGATAAAAACATGTGGAGAATCTACCCACTGATATAACTCCAATAACATTTCTAGAAGAGAAGATCTGGAGGCCATCTTCTTTTCAGACGCCTAGGAGGATTATTAGGTAATGAAGGAGAAGCCAGGTTAGAAACAAGTGGATTTCGGTGGTTGGGAAGTTTATTATGGAAGGAACGGTATCTGGTTCTGGCCAAACGGCAATATATGAAATATTGAGGTCATAATTGATGACTTGATTTGTGACAAAGTAAGGAGCATTAAGGATTTTACGAAGGATTTTGGAGTGTAAAGATTAGATACTGGAGGAATTTGATGGTCTAGTGGAGCCCCAAAGCTCAACTCTGTATGTCCAGATAGGCCTTATAATTGTCATGTAGATCAGTCTTTTGTAATGGATTGGCAATTTAGACCATTTGTCTAGTAAATGTTGCAATAGTCGGAATCTACGAGCAGTTTCTTGTCTTTTTAGTCTTGTATGAGGATTCCATGTCAGTCGTTTGTCGAGATGTAGTCCTAAGTAATGGATCTGTTCGACAGGAATAAGTGGGGTATTATTAAAGGATATTGTAGGGGAAGAGGGTAAATGTGATTTGGTGGGATTTATTGGAATTTATTTTAATCCTCCAGTTTTGGCACCATTCTTCAAGGGTGGTGATGTGGGATTTGAAGATTTGGGATACAATGTACGGATCATTGTTCACTGACAATAGACATGTGTCATCAGCATACGTGGTGAGGGTTGTGTTGGGATGGGTTGGGATGTCAGCAGTGAAAACTGTATAAAGGATAGGACCAAGGATACTACCCTGAGATACACCAGCAGACTGACGGAATAGGGATGAATAAGCGCCGTTGTAATTTACTTGAAATAATCTGTCGGAGAAATAAGAACGGATAATGAGGAAGTACGTAGGGGTAGGAATTTACGGATCTTGTATAGCAGTCCTGGGTGCCAGACTCGATCAAAAGCCTGTATGTTTTATTTGAAATCCAAAAGATGTAATATAATTTAATTCATATTCTTAAATACTTTCTTGAGACTGGTAAATTTTTTTAAAATAAATATTTAATTTCTATCCATTTTAGTCTCAAAACATTTTGTTTTTCTTATAAGTCCGACGTTTCGGCCAATTCGGCCGTCTGAAAATGAAAAGTAACTCTAGTAAACATGCTCTAATTCGAACTGCAAAGCCAACTTATTATTTTTTTTTTTTAATTTTATTAGTAATTTTCAAATCAATACTTATTTATAGATATATCAATAAGAATTATGTTTTGATATAATTATAATTATTGTATCTTTTTTCTTTTTTTAGATCGTATATTACGTTATAATATATAAAGATATATATATATTGTTATTTAATTCGTCTCTTACATGTTTTAAATGTTTCTTATTTTTTCAAAAATGAAATCCATAGCTATTGATTTCCTGGCATTTATAATGAATTTTAAAAATTGGTGCATATTCTCTCGACTTACTCATTTACCATAGCATAGTGTAAGCAGTATTTTCTTTTACTTAAACAGTACAGAAGTTAAGAAATGAATTTCAGACTTTCTTTTACTCCATTATGTGGTTCAAAAATTCAGAATATTAAACACTCAAAAAACTAACGATCCAATTTGACGTCATTAAAAAATTGGGCTTCCAGAATAATTAAGAGTAGAGTTTCAGGTACTACGAGCAAAAATTAATTAGCTTGTTGATTTAATAATTAACCAGTAATTATTTAATAAAAAAATAAATCATATTTATAATAATATTCAAATTTATTTATTGGTTAAAAGTATAATTAATTAATTAGCTGATAATATTGAATAAATTATTATGCAATTATCTTCAATATATCCTAGCAAGTTTACCTTGAATAACATGGTTGTTGTGATAAAGTCTTTAAGGAATAGTGTCTGTGATTAATGATTTTAATTTTGGTTTTAAGTGAATATTGACTAATTAAAAATTGTTGTTTTGAACTGGGCAGAATAGCCTGCATGGAGTTAGAGTTTTTAAATCATATAATTCCAAAACTGTATTAAGTAGATTGTCCCTGAGGATGGTCGGATTGGCCGAAACGTCGGACTTATAAGAAATATAAAATGTGTTGAGACTAAAATGGATAGAAATTAAATTATTTATTTAAAAAAAAAAATGTAAAATAATGTTAATTAATTGCCTTTGTCCCATCTCTAAATAAATTAATCATTAAAATAATATCATAATAACCTTATAAAATTTTTGTTTTTTAAAAATAGATTCCTACTTACATAACTTCTACTATATAATTCTTTCTTAAATTTAAAATTTTACAAACCACTTCTCTTCTTTCTTTCATTTACATTTGCAAACCTTATAACAGAACCTACCTTCAACAGGTTAGGACTCTGTTATCACCGTATCATATAACATAATTTTTCTTAAAACATTAATTTACATTTTCAATATAATTTAATTAACATTTATTACTAATTATTCTTTTTACAACACAAACAGTTTTGAATATATTTAAAATCTATGGTTAGTTTATTCCTATTTTATGTGTATTTCTCTCACATATACATTTATCCCCCCTTTTCTTTCATTTATTTTTTAACATATTTACTTCTCTATTCACACTTTTATTATTGCATTTTTATTCCATTTATATACTTGTACTATTTAAGGATTTGAACATTTTTTTATTTTTCATCTTTTTTGTATACAAATATTACATATTTATTCTGCTTAAAATTTCTGAATAGTGGAGGTTCAGTCCCTTAGAATCTGATTTGAAGTTGACAGTATAATTTATATTTTCTGAGATATAAATCGATTCTAATATCTCTCTTTTAAAATTATTATTCTCTTTATGAATGATTAGGACATTTTCAAAATCAAATTTATGTTTATTTTGAACAACATGTTGAACCAATGCTGTTTTTTTTTGGGTTTCTTTTCCATATTCCTTACATCATTTTCATGTTGATACATCTAGTCTTTTATATATTGTTTTGTTTCACCTATATATATATGGCTGGACAATTAATGCATGGAATTTTATATACTAATCCCGGTTGATATTTACTGTCTATTGGGTCTTTTGTTGTGCTATAAAAATTTTTTAATTTATTGTTTGGTTTGAAATCTTCCATATCATAATCCTTAAAGGACCTTTTTATTCCTTCTGACAAACCTTTTATGTAGTTACAACTATAGACTTGCTTATTCGCTTTTATCACATTTTCATTTTTATTTTTATTTTTGTCAATTTCTTTTATTCTGGATTTATCTTGTAAATATAATATAGTGAAGAAAAGAAAATATACAATAAACAGTTTATTGCTATTTGAGTTCTTTAGACCACTAATTGCATATCTTATATCATATATGTCTTCTTACCTACATGATTTTCTATTTCATCTTTCACTGTTTTCAATCTACTACCATCTAATTCCACGATTATCAATCAATTTAAATTTTTTCTTTTTTTTTTACTATCCAATTATCAATTATCAATTTTTTATGATTTATGATTCAATTCAATATTTTGTATAATTCCAAATTTGTTGGTATAATATTCCTTTTTAATCTTATGATTCTCTAAATGTTGTTGTTATATCTTTTGTTCTATAGCCTTATTGAAAACCTGAAACTCAGGTCGAAACGTTGGCATAAAATAAATAAATATGGTTTTGTTTATTTATGTTGTTCTTTGCTGACAGCACCCCCCGACAAAGTTCTCTAATCATTAATCTACGGTCAACTATCTACACCTCACTTACGTTTTTAATTTGTCGCCAACATTGGCGAGGTAAAATTTTAAAGTTATCATGATAAACGCTTAATAATTTTCCTAATCTAATTAATTTCGTCCTACGTCTAAAAATTACATGGACTTTCAAAGTTGCTAACCAGTAACGGAAGGGTTCCGTACTTAAAGCAATTAATTTCCTATTACAAGACAATTAAATTAACGGAATACAGGTCATTTAATTATTTGTTTCATCTCGAAGCTCAACCAATTTACTCCTTACCTCAATATCCCCCAGAGTAACAGCAATTAAAGTCTCAATTAACATAAAATTAATTACTTCATGGTACGTATTTGATTGCAAATATTGATTATTATATCATTTATACATGTTATTATCAAATGGTTGAATGCCGCATCGAGTAGCTACATATGGCTAAGTGGTATCAATGTTTGTTTTTTTAGTTAGTAGGTCGAACACTATGAGACTAAGTTTCAGCGTCATAGGTAATGCGTCCTAGTAGCAGAGAAAATATATATTTTAAACAATTTTGGAACTTTTTTTATATTACCGTAGCCCGTCTTTGCTCTACATGTATTTAATGGTTATTATATACCAGGGGTGGTTATTAGGAGGTTTCAAAACCATCTTCTTTTCAGACGCCTTGGAGGATTTTCAGAAATGGAATAAGAAGCAAGGTTAGAAATTAGTAGGTTAAGGTAGTTAGGGAGTTTATAATGAAAGGATTGGTATTAATTTATTAAAGTAATATAGATTAGCCTTTTATAATGGATTGAAAGCTTAGACAGTTTGTCAAATAAGTGCTATATCATTGTCGGAATGATTAGGGAATAAGAAACAACTAACATGGATTCATGAATACTGTTGAAAGAAATGTATAGTTCAAGTATTATAAGAAGATAAAGGTTGGATCGGAAGAGTAATATTAAAATTAACTAAGAGAAAAGAACAAATAATAAAATACAAATGAGATTCTAATTAGTAAATATAGGTACAAAATAAAAATTATTATGTTTTGATCTATTAACAATAATAATTAAAAATTAAAGTAATGAGAATAAAATAAGAAAAAAAATATGTAAGTAAAATACTAGAATAAAATTTTTTTTTTTAATAATTTATTTATTGATATTTACAACTGTATACACATATATACAACAAGTAAATTTGCATACGTAGTGAGGGTTGTGTTAGGATGGGTTGGGATGTCAACAGTGAAAACTGTATAAAGGATAGGACCAAGGATACTACCCTGAGGTACACCAGCAGACTGACGGAATAGGGATGAATAAGCGCCGTTGTATATAAGTAAATTTGCTGTAGGTAACATAGTGACATGATAAAAACATGTGGAGAATCTACCCACTGATAGAACTCCAATAACATTTCTAGAGGAGAAGATCTCGAGGCCATCTTCTTTTCAGACGCCTAGGCGGATTATTAGGTAATGAAGGAGAAGCCAGGTTAGAAACAAGTGGATTTGGGTGGTTGAGAAGTTTATTATGGAAGGAACGGTATCTGGTTCTGGCCAAATCGGCAACATATGGAATATTGAGATCCTGATGGATGACTTGATTTGTGACAAAGTAAGGAGCATTAAGGATTTTACGAAGGATTTTGGACTGTAAGGATTGGATTCTGGAGGAATTGGATGGTTTAGTGGAGCCCCAAAGCTCAACTCTTTATGTCCAGATAGGCCTTATAATAGTCATGTAGATCAGTCTTTTGTAATGGATTGGCAATTTAGACCGTTTGTCTAGTAAATGTTGCAATAGTCGGAATCTATGAGCAGTTTCTTGTCTTTTTAGTCTTGTATGAGGATTACATGTCAGTCGTTTGTCGAGATGTAGTCCTATGTAACGTATCTGTTCGACAGGAATAAGTGGGGTATTAAGAATAAAAATAAAATAAAATATAGATTTCAATTTCTTGAGACATTGTAATTATTTATTAAATAAATCAAAACTTGTATCCTTTTTTGTCTCAATATCTTTATTTTTCACCAGTCCAACGTTTCGGCCATCAAAATCATAAATATTTAGTTCTTTTTATATAAGATTATCCACACTAATTCACTACCATATACATGGTAATAAATAAATGGTTTCTGTATATGGTAATGAATTTGTGTGGATAATCTTATATAAGAAGAATTAAATATTTATGATTTTAAATTAAAAAAATAAGCTTTTAACTTATAATTATTAATGACCTGGGCAGAATAGCCTGCAAAAGAAACTCTAAATTTAATGTGAGGAAGAAATCATAATTGAAGATGTCCTTGAGAATGATGAAAATGGCCGTAATGGACGAAACGTTGGGGTTTTAAGATAATAAAAAAGGATTGACACCAAATGGATTTCTTTTTTTTTAACTACCAGAAAAATAATTAATTTATCAATTAAAAATAATAATGACTGAAGAAAACACCATAACACAATTATTTTCCACTCTTGCTATTCCGTCGAGTTCCTATCCTTGAAGCACCAGTAGCTCAACGTCAGTAGAAGATAGATATGCAATCCATAACTGAATTTTTTATCGGCTCCTAACCAAGAGAAATGGCATGTCAAAAGTTGCCTGCAACCAGTACGTTCCCTAAGAGTCCTCTGGGAGAGGAATAACTTCCACCGTCGGGAAGTACTTTCCCTGCCAATGAGGGAGTTCACCGGCCATTGGATCGGAAGCATTTGGCAGCCGGTGCTCTTCTTTATATGAAAAATTGGCTGCGGTTCAAAGCAATTTTACTTTAATATTTTATGAATATATTTCCAAGTGAAAGATTTTCAAGAGAATGATGGAGGATTCCGTGGATGAGTCTAATTGATGGGATTTGATTTTCTGGCATTTTTTAGATTTTCGATTAAGTTTA